>NW_027497050.1:0-167261 GCF_021521415.1 Bidens hawaiensis | reverse complement strand
ACTTGGACTTACTTGCTATATTAGTGCTATTTGTTTTATTTTCGTTTGAGTCGTAGGAGTCTAATTTAAGTTTTAAGTTTATTTTAATTTATTTTTTATTCGAGTCTACTCACTTGTTCTTTTGCGTTTTTCAGGTTTATGCCATATCTTCATTCGCAAGGACCACCGTTGGATAATCTGAATTTGTCCCCGTTGAAGACCGAGGCTAGTTCGTCAAAAAAATCGTCACCACAAAGTTCACCACCAGAAAGCCCGAGAAGTCAGCCAGACGTTCAAATGGCCGACGACAAAACAATTGTTGCTCAAGCCTTCGATGGCTTAACCGGAAACCAGTCATGCATAGTTGTCCCGCGATCGACAACCCCAACTCGTGGCAGATTCCATCATATGTCATGAACAACATCGTTCAAACTAATCAGTTTCATGGGAACGATGATGAGGATGCGCCAGCTCATATTAACCGACTTTACCGCGTTTTGAAAACTTTTAAATTGCAAGGTGCTACTGAAGATGCAATTTTCTTACATCTTTTTCCCTTTTCACTTACAGGTAAAGCAGCTATTTGGCTTGACACGCAGCCACCTGGCACGTTCACCACTTGGGAAGCACTATGTTCTGCATTTATCAAGAGATACTTCTCACCGGCGAAAGCGGCTGTTCTTCGCGATCAGATTCACTCGTTTCACATGGAGCCAGATAAGCAATATTGTCATGCTTGGGAGCGCTTTCAGAGCTTGTTGTCTCGATGCTCACAGAATGGTCTCACACCATGGGCTCTCGTGGAGAAATTCTACAATGGGTTGAAATACGAAACCCAAGTTCGGTTCGACACGGCCACGGGAGGAAGTCTACTGGCTAGGAAGAATGTCGTCGAGTGTAACGAGATGTTTGAGAGTTTAGCTCAATCGGACCTCGCCAAAGGGCCACGACGCGGTAATTCCACTCCCGTCAGCAGTACATCCTCATCCGCTCGAGATGTACACCAGGTTAATCTGGATACTAGTGTGGCTGCTGTTTTGGAATCACTAACCTGAGAGGTTAAGGAACTTAAGGCCAAGGTGGACAGGTGTGAGTTTTGTAGAGGTGGACATGGTACGTTGGAGTGCCCGGTAATGATTCAGCAGGTCGACTTTGATGCTGGTCAGAATAGGTTTCCCAACAATTACAACAACAACAGTCAGAATTGGAACACTTACAAGAACCTGAATCAGAATAATGCTAACTAGCGTCCGTCGGGTGCACCATCCGGATTTCAAAAACTCTTATAATCAAGGACAAGGTCAGTATTTTAATAATAATAACACCGATGGTACTAATATTCAAAATAATGTGCAGGATTCGAACGGTGGACTTGGGCGTTTGGTAGAGATGATGAAGCTAAACTTGGAAAGAGATCAAGTTACACAGAAAAAGTTAGCCGAACACGATTTGCTCTTCAAGAATCAATAATCTTCTATTCTCGATATTCAAAGGACTGTTGGTGATATTGCTCTTCGTTTAGAAGAAAGGCCCCCAGGTCAGTTTTCTGGTATCCCTCAAACTAATCCGGCTGCTCAATTGAAGGCCTTCTCCACTCGAAGTGGTAGGGTTTTCGGTCAGGATGTAGTTAGTAGAGAAATTGAGAAAGATGGGGAGGACGAGTTGTTGGATGAGGAGATAGAGATGGAGGCTCCGGGTAAGTCACAAAGTACAACACCAATTATAGAGCTGCAAGTTGAGAAAAACACCGACAAGAAGACGGTTGGAGTCCGGCAACCAACACTCATCATTAACCCTGCCTATGTCCCGTATCCCGCTCGTCTGAAGAATCAACAATATATGAAAGATTACGGGCATTTTCTAAATATATTTAGCCAATTGAATGTCAACCTCCCGTTCATTGAAGTTCTTCATCATATGCCTAAATACGCCAAATTTTTGAAAGACCATCTTAAAAGAAAGGATAATTTGGAGGAGCTGTCGACTGTTCCGCTAAATGGAGAGTGTTCTGCGGTGGTTCTTAATAAAGTACCGGAGAAATTACCCGACCCCGGTGTTTTTACCATTCCATACCTTTTCGGAAGTGACACGACATGTCAAGCATTGGCCGATCTTGGAGCTAGCATAAACCTCATGCCATATTATTTGTATGATAAGCTAGACATAGGAGAGCTCACCCTACTCGTATGACGTTGTCTTTAGCCGATCGTTCCGTTAAGTATCCGAGGGGTGTCGTGGAGAATTTGCTCGTGAAGGTAGATAATTTAGTTTTTCCCGCTGATTTTGTTGTTTTAGATATGGAGGCCGACGAGAGAGTTCCTATTATTTTGGGTCGTCCATTATTACGTACTGATAGGGCGGTCATCGATGTGTTTGAAGGTAAGATCATTCTTAGAGCCGGTGATGATAGTGCCACTTATTTGGCGAAGTCCATGAGACATCCGAGTGGTCAAGACGGTCTCATTGATCCATGTCACCCAGTTTACTCGATAGAATCATTTGTCTCGGGCATGGATCCTAGTATTGATTGTTCCCGTTCTGTAAGTTTAAGTGTGGGGAAGAAGCGAGCAGTTTCGAGCTCTCGGGAAATGGTGAAGCATGTTGGAGAAAAAGGTGGTGGTGTGCGAAAGAATGAGAAGGATCATGGAGTTAGAAAGAATAAGATCAAGGTTGATGAATGGTCGGATCGTGATTCAGTATCTTTGAGGGCATTGGAGTTTTGCCGAGGTGGAGGAAGCTCCACTCGGTCCGCCACGTGATTCGCATAGCATGGGTTCTTGAGTGAAAACTCAAGTGTAGAGTTTGTAGATTTTTCCTTTACTTTAATTTTTATTTTCTTTGTTTCATTGCGTCGTCGGGTCGTTCCAAGGAATCATCACCATCATGGAGAAAGGAATTTACGAGCATTCAAGAGGTTCCAGGTAAGTTTTATACGTTCAAATAACATAAAATGAGCATAGGAAAGATTTGGTAATTTTCTAAAATTTTTTTAAAGGCAAAATGAGGTCCAAAAACTTAAAACTTTATGTTAAAACACCCCGTCACGTGCGCGACAGGGGGTCTTTTTTCTGCCTTGGCGCGCGTGGAGCAACAACAAACAAAAAAAATTTCTTCCAGCTCTGCCTAGGCGGCCCGCGACCGCAAAAAGGCTTGCCCTCCGCGCGGCGCGGCGCCCTTCTGCCAGCTATATCCGATTTTTACACCAATTTTTCATAAATTCCTTGTTTTATTATTCGGGTGTGATTCCTTGTGTTTAGTTTTGTATTTCGAGTCATGTTTTGAGATCGAGTTGTTCGAGTCATGTTACGAGTCATCAAGTCGCTAACGTAGTTTTTGTAATTCAACTTTGTTTTGTGGTTTTGAGTTTTGCTAGTTTGAAGATTATATGAGCTAGAGAGATGGTCCCCAAGGAAGAATTTATTGAAAAAGATAAGTGTGGGGATGGAGTAGCAGTGGAGCCGTATACTTTTTTATTATTTGCTGCTAATTATTCATGATTTATTTGTTGGTTGGTGAAATACTTTAATTGCATAATATCTATCATTATGATAAGATACATTTTTAGATATGTTTGTTTTGTTTGGCCGGTTACGTTCGTGAAAGAAGGAGTTACCATTTGCTGAGCACGTTCGTAGTTGGAGGGCATTCATGGAAAGAAGACTTTGGCATCATATTTCATGCGCATATTACCAGCTAATTCTTTTCCATTATCTAGCTTATTAACTTTTTGCTTTTGCTTTTGTTTTTAATTTTTTTAGTTTTTAGTTTTTTGTAGTCCGACTTTGTTTTAATTTATTTTTGTTTTAAATCGTCCTTATCTTTGCATTGAGGACAATGCAAAATTTAAGTGTGGGGATAGGATATTTGAGTCGTAGTTTAAATTGTGTTTTTGTTTGAAAATTACAAAAAAAATATAAAAAAATTGAAAAAATTAAAAATTAAAAATTAAAAAAAAAATTGAAAAATGTTTTAAAATGTCCCTTGAATATAGTTTTTTGCGTTAAAGTGGGAGATGATGATATTTATCGGGAAATTGGTTTTTCAAACTACTAATAATATGAGATAAATAAAAGAAAGTGCACTTAACTTGGGATGTGTCTGTAGGCTCAGCCTTGAAAATGAAAAGGCAAATATGATAAAATGGTTAAAACGAAAATCTTTTGTGGGTAGAGCGTTTTGTCCATGGAAGATAAGTAATGAAAGATCGGGCCATACTCAAGCCTCAACTTTTGGTATGAAAAGTGGAAATATCATAAATTTTAAAAATCTGAATACGTTATTATATGATGCTTGGGTAGGTTTAACGTTAGAGTATGCCGTGTAGCCTGTGATATAAACTTAAAACTGCAAGTTTAGTGTTTTACACCTCATCGGCGTATGGTTTTATAACCTTAAATCCTATATTGATGGGATGCTTCGGGTCCGGAGACCATGGGTCTGTATGCCGACTATTCATCTGGGTATTCACAATTCCTAAGTGGGGTTGTGAATATTTAAATTAAGCCAAAAAGAGCAAACCCTTATAAGTCTATAAACATGATCACAAGAGTACAAAAGTATAAAATTCACTACAGACTTGATCATCCACGCTGTTAGCCATGTGGGGTCCCCTTGCTCGCGTCTCATTACCATTAAGAAACGGACCACAAGGGACACGCTACATGAAAGCCCTATAGATGAAATTTTGCATACTCACCTATGGTGAAGGGTTCGGGGTGTTGCTTGATAACGGGGGTATGTCATGTTGTGGGGAACACTAGCTATAAAATAATTGAACCTTAATCGTATCTAATGGCTGCTTGGTAGACTTTGATGCTTAAGCTTAGGTGGATAAACAATACCCTTGATCGTCTTAACTATTCATGAAAAAAAAATTAGAGCAACAAAAGTTTTAAATCTGCTAATTTTGAGGTTTAAGTCAAGTTGGGGTGGTCTGGTCCGGTAAAAGCTGAAAATAAGCGGGTCTTAATTCTGTAAACCACTGAGTAAAAAATTGTCGGATCATATTTGTCCCGGTAAAGACTAAGGCATGGGTTTAAATAGACAACAATATCGGTGATCGCGGTTTTTGCGTTTTTCTAAGCTTTAAAAATTAACCTATATGTTTGTTAGACTATATTTTCCGATTCTGATTCAACTGCATAAGACTTTTTCAGGGAAGAAAAAAGAGTAAGTATGGGGATATTTGATATACATCTATTTATACATCTCGAATCCCATGTAAAGTTGTGTTTCTTTAATGTTTTGAGTTCGTTTTAGTTCGAGTTTTGTTTATCTTTTATTATTTAAGGTCTTGAGTTAAGTTTATTTGATATTTATCGTGTTTTAATTCATTTGATGCCTTGAGTGTTAAGCTTTAATTCTCTCTATCATTTCGTGAGAAGTTTAAGTTCGTTGTACTCGTCAATGATTACATGATTGCTTCACTAATGTTTTATTATGTTTTCATATATATGGTGGCTTGGAGAAGCAAGGGAAGCAAGGTCTAGAAGATTCTTATTGTTACTTGGAGTTCAAGGAGGATGATGATCAAAATTTGGCAAGATATATAATAAAATAAACAACAAAAATCCGTTTCCCACCTTGGAGTAAGCCGCGCCACGCGACGGCTAGGGGCAAAGGCCTCCGCGCGGCGCCTAGGCCTCACTGGTCATCCGTTTTTTCAAAGCCCAAGTCCATTTCTCGTTTTATATAAAGGGCGTTGCATTCTTAGCCGAGGGGAGACACTTTGGCAGCCGTTTTTGAGAGATAAACTAAGGGTTTTAAGGTGATTTGAAGCTAGGAACCAAGGAGGATCGAGGGAGCTTTCATTCGGGTGTTCGAGGATCAATCACTAAGGGTTTTATCGCTCTAACTTTCATTCCTTGTTCATTATTCTTGATGTATTTCCTCTTTGTTTTTAAGACTTGTTTAAGATTGTTTTTAATAATGATTCTATTCTAGACTTCATGTCTACCTAGGTTTGATGAACATGTTTGGGACTTGATTCTTTCTTTAGACTTATGCTTTGATTATGGTTTGTTGATTTAATAGTAAAAGACTTAATTTTGCTTTCATGATGCATATGAATGTTTATTATCTTGATTGATTGTTAATTATAGCTTCACATAGATCTTTTATCTTTTGATTGTGTTCTTTAGATTTAGGGTTTATGTTTAAATCATTACTTGGTATTCTGATTATTGTGATTAAATGGGCCCATTAGATCATAGAAGCTTGTTGATAGTTGGTTAAGGTTTTAAATGTTTTGCTAAATTCCAATAGCTGTAAGGTGAGGAGTTGTTCATGTGTCTTGGTCAATTGCATGCTAGGATAATAGTGACAATATTCTTGCTTATTATGTTGATCCATGTTCATGATGTCATGTTAGTTTATCAAGTTATCTAAGGTTTAGTGTTTCGTAAGATTGCTTGCTATAGATACTATTAATTAACCCTAATTGATGACTTTGCGGAAATCAATAATACTGATTGCTTAATAATCTAATAATTGTTCTTTGGGATTTCGTTTGATTCAGTCAAGGGTCCTTAGGGTTTTGTTAGATGAATATGTTTAGAAATCAGTTGTCATAATCATGTTATTTGTCCATTGCTTGATGATTGCTGATACATGGGATTCTTACCTAGGTAGATTCCTTCTCTGATTGATTTCGATCTTGTGTTTAATTGCTTGTCTCTCGTTTACTTGTTTATTTACTTTCTTAGTTTAATATTAGTGTAATATTAGTTTAAAATCCCCCTTAAAACATTAATAATTAATAGTCGTGTCGTAAATCGAGTCTAATTAGTTAATTAAAATAATTTAAAGAGTCATGTGGGTTCGATATTCCGGACTTACTTAGCTTTAGTACAATTGACCGGTTCACTTGCCGGTGTTTTTAGTAGTTGAGTCTTAAGTCTAGTTTTTATTACTTGTTAATTAAGTTAATATTCAATTGACTGTTTTAAGCACATCAGTTATCAACTTAATACGCTTGGAGATGCTGCCTCATTAAAAACCTTGCTAGGAAAACCCAGTGGGACAAAACCGTAGCTAAGGGAAAAAGAGTGCAGCGCGTATTGTCTCCCCCTGATTTATATATCCGTTAAAAAAAACTAAATATGGATCTTCTGTGAAAGTTGCCCAAAACTTTTGTAGTCGGTCGTTTGCGTCTTCGTCTCTTGGCATTTGAATCCTTAAGCTGAATAATGTTGTATGATCTTCATGTTAAAACTTCTATTACTTCATCTAGTAAACAGTATGATCCTAGTAAACACTATGACCCTTTCACTGCATTAACAAGACTAACCAAACTTATTTTGATGGGTTAGTAAAATATAAATACATATCTTTCATACCTGAAATACATGTTTTAACCCATTCTGATGTATCATAGTAGGATGCCAATACATATAAATAAAATAATAATAATCATATATAGCTAAAAGTGTGACATAATGCACATATGCATTTAATTATGGTATTTCCGGACCAGTAATATTCATAGTCAGATAGACAATGATATAGAGTCATTGTTAGAGATCCTTTAACATGCTAAAACGATTAAATTTGTGCATGGTAAAATGTCTCAACATTTTCTAGATGCACTTTGATGGATTTATAAACGTATAAATATACATATACTCGAACTATAAGTCGAACAATAATCACACCGTGCCAAGGTCTTGCAAAAATAATTTTCTCTTTAAAAGCTCATAACTTTCTCTAGATGATATGTGCATCATCATTGTAAAATGTGATGTGATTATAATGACCCTTTAAGAGTGAAATTTTGATAAAAGTATGGCTACTTATATCAAACTTATCTCCCTTTTTATTAAAATATCTCTTGATTTGTGCCAAGCTCATTTCAAATAGTTTAGTCCATACGTAATAAACATAAATCCATGCATTTGCTAATCCATCATGGACTTCTTTTTAACTTGACAAATTATGTATACCCATTCACTTTTCCAGGATTTTTGTTGCATAAACTTGCTCATTAACACATCATTTTGTATCACATATCAAAAATCCATATTGTACAATTTCTTTGTTTATTGTGATATTGTACTCATCATGTACATTTTATTCTATGTGTATGCTTATTGATGCACATAATTACATCATTAAGATTTATCAATTAATCTTTCAAGTATTCAATTACCTTAGGAAACTCTTCAAGAGTTCCATTTATGTTCAACATATTCAATAATCGTAAAGTAGGGGTTGGATATGGTAGAAACCATGTGTTGGGTAGGAAACGTGAGAAACAATCCAAGCCTTTCATTATTAAATCAAAGGGATGATATTGTGTCTAGTAAAACAAAGTGTTTTTTTTTTGTTTAAACAGTTGTAAAAGGACAAAAAGGTAAAGTGATGGTTTTCTAAATAAGGAGGGTGCTTAATATTTGCTTGGTTGCTCATCTTCCACAAAAAAGTCACGCGGTTCCCTCTCGATTTACACTCTGAGTTCCACTAACAAGATTGAAGATAAAATGAGGCAATTGAATATTATCAACATGATTTTAACAAGTAAGTCTCTTGTTTTAGTGTTGATTATATTAGATTAGGTAACCCTAATTTTTTTTCTCGGGTTTCCCTTTCGACTGCTTATTATTATGGTTAATAGCGAAATCTTAAGCTGTACAAGTGAACTGCACCTTGTATTTGTGGTGTTCCTCAAAATCGAAGTTTGATTGCAAGATTGTCTTGATGTACATGGAATTTGTGTGTTTATTTTTCTAGTTCTAATTTTGTGGGTGTTGGGATGACCACAGTTGGTGTGGATTTCTAGGTCGGTGCTAACAGAACATATGGTGGTGATATATGAATTGTTTGTTAGTAACATATATGTAACATTATGCTTGTTTCATATGTGTTGGTTTGGCTCTGTGTTGGTTTATCATGTGTTGTTAAGATTTATAAGGATGTTAAAGTATGTATTGTTATGACGGTGATGTTATCATTTTAGTGAAGATTGTGTTGGTAATTTAAAATAGGGGGTATTATTAGGTAGTGTTGGTTGCCACTAAGTTGATAAGGTAAATGCTTTCTGTGTTGGTTATAGAATTGCTGATAAAGTATGGTGGTGGTGATATGATTTGAACTCTTTGGGTTTTGTGTTGGTCTTGATATGATTTGAGCTCTTTGGGTTTTATGTTGGTGTTGATAGAATTTGAGCTATAGTTAGTTTTTATGTTTGTGTTGCTAATTGACTTGTCTTTTAGTTGCTACATTGTGCCAACAGTCTAGTTGTGTGCTTGTTTTATAGTTGGTACACTAGTGTTGCTAATTGACTTGTGTGCTTGTCGTCGTTCAGGAATTGGAGGAACTAGTTGAGAGGAAGTTAAATAGCTTGATGTGTTCATGGATGCGGTTGAGGTTATAATAAAAGAAGCGAATGATAAATATGAAAACAATGATGGGATTTCACAAGCCGAAGCAACCTTTCAATTAGAATCAAGGCTTTGAAAATACACAAAAAATTGTGTGTTGATTTATCTGGTTTTATGGGATGTTAAATATGTACTTATTCATGTTGTTTTATGGGATTTTTTTTGTTGGTTCGAACAAAGTATCGTGTTGAGGTAAAACCTTATCGCAATATAAATAAAAAAAAACTTAACGTGTTCCGATTTCGTGGTGTTCGGGATTTTATGTATTCCTTTTATTAGTGCTTGACTAAAAGCACCTTTACTTGATCGAAAATTGTGTGTTGATTTTATAATTTGATGATTGTGTTGATATGAGGCATTTGTTGTAAGACATGTAATTTATAATAATGTGTTGATATAACACTACGTGTGTTGCTATAAGGAATTTGATTTTAATCATTGTTTATATGTCTTTGTGTGGTTGAATTCCCTTGATTTTAATCATTCAATCAAAAAGGAGAAAAAGTAGTCAGGTTCCGTTTTTTTGATTTATTAAGGAATTTGCTTAGAAGATCAAATAAATTAGTTAAGAAAAAATATTGAGTAAACTTTGCATTGAAATTTTGTAACTGATGGTCCCATACTTTACATGATTATAGGAAGTGGAATAAATTATATATTGACATATGACCAAAATGCCATTTTTAATTAAATTATTAATTTTTTATTTCTCATATTCTAATTGGTTCCTATCATTCTCACAAAATACCATTTTCTATTTGATCTTTTCCCTCGTAAAGTATTCAAATACGACTCTATACACAACAATCATTATGTTCTCGAGAACTTACTTTACATGATTTGATAATTCAAATCCTTCATAGATTTTCTTGTAAACTCAGTATCAACTGAATAACAATATTTATTGGACGCATGTCAATTCTCTCTTTCTATTACCAGACTGCTAAGTTATCGGAAAATCATTGCTTCCACCATTGGAGAATGTGTCTCATCATATTTAATCATGGGTCTTTGCAAAATCCTTATGCACTAGTTTTGCCTTATATCACTTGATGAATAGCTCATATACAAGACCCGCTTGTATCTAACACATTTTACAACTTTAGTTGTACGGACTGTTGGTCCAACAAACTTTCCGTTTTTTAGAGAATTCAACTCTGCCATGTTTGCGTCTTTCCACTTTGGCCAATCATTTTTCATAGGCAGATCTTAAATCTTGATCCTCGTCATTTTCAAGTGCTATATTATATATAAAACTATAACGACGTCGACTTTATTTTGATTCCATATATCTTGTAGACATGATAAAATATAATTTACTGAGAGCTCTTTATTTTCAGGTACCTAAGGTTCTTCAAGAACCATCATGTCTAATCTCTTTCAAGAGACCTTTTTACTATACCTCGACTTGACCATCTTTATTACTTGCTACAATTTTCGAGGAAATTTTACCTTTGGAACCGATCAGTCTACCACGCTACACACATGCACTAGACTTATTATCAATATGCGTTTGCCCTTCTAGGACAATTAAATTGGAGCATTAGCAGTTCTTATAGGTGTCTTAGTTAGACACTCTCTTTTGGTCAGTGAATCGTCCGGTAATTGATTCGCTAATCTTTATACATGAATTATCTTTTGAACTTTTAGTTCATATAATTTAGTTTGAGGATCAATGATAATTCATTCCAACTAAATTCGTTTTCCAACTGCTTTATTTCTACCCCTGATGTTGGGAATGCTGATTCACTGAAGTGAAAACTAATGAGCTATAAACAAATATCACATTAACGACTCTAATATAATCATAGATATCGACATGAATTCCCAACTTCCTTTGTGGCCTCATCTTTGTGTCTTGTGGTGGATTAATTTCAGTATATAACAGATTTAGATGAGAAATACTTGGTTACTGACCAAAAACCAATTACAATGGGAAGGAAGTATCATAACTTGTTGGCTTGATGTGGATTAGTTTTCAACACATGTAAAATCATACGTACTCAAATACAAATATGAACATTTTCTCTTATGATAATTGCCTTTGCAATCAATTATAGAAGAGTAATTGTCTTTAAATAAACAATTTTATGTAAGAACATAATCTTTTATGAAGTTCAACACTTTTCCATTAACTTGGGAATCAAATTCTTTATTATAACCGAATGTAAATATACCAATATGGAATATTATGCTTGCTATCTTATTAGCTAAGCCATAGATCATGCAAACATGAAGTTGCAATCTTGATAACCATTTAGACGATGCATCGATTTTAAAAACACTAAATGGTATCATGTTAGGATATGCGTATCCTTTTATCAATTCCATAAAATTTAGGGATTCACACCCTCTTTCAGTTGGTAAATAAATAATTTCCCTTGAAAGCAAACTTATCATGTTCAGTTATTACGAAGAATCATTTGGTTTTTCAATATATTTCACATCATTGACTCGGTGTGGCCTAACCGGTCATGCCATTATATAATCATGATCCATAAACTTTGTTGGGTCAAGAGTTTGACCCAAATAAGGAGATTTGACCTAAATGAAGATTAGGGAAGATTGGAATCTTCTCAACCTCCTCAGAAACTGCTAAGTATTGAGTCCGAGCACACCTTAGACCTCCGAGCAAGCTTTTACTTAGCCGAGTACGATATTTTGCCTACCGAGCAAGGTTTACTTCAAATAGTCTTCTTAAGTGGTTATCCGAGCAGGGTTTGCAAGTTAGTGTGTTTCCGAGTAAGGTACACTAGTTTATGTAAATCCGGGTAAGGTTCACTTTATCAAGCAAGCCTGTTCTTCAGAACCAAGTATATTACTCCTCCGAGTAAGTTTTGGTTAACCAAGTCCAAGAACCAAGTGATTGGAAGACCGGGCAATGTATTCTTTAATAATTAAGGTCCGAGCAAGCTTGATGTATAAATGGAATATATCTCTAAGTAACATCAGGCAAGGTTCAACTCAAGCAAGGAACTGTACTCCCGAGTACGCTTTGCTAATAAGTTATTTATGGCAAAAAGTTGAATTGGATCATCGAAGAACAAGGTTGCTCATAAGGAGTTGTCGGGCAAAGTCTGGCAAAGTCAAGAAGACTGAAGTCTACTCGGTGAATATTTTACTTGGTAAAATATTCTTTAAGTAAAGTCTACCCGGAAACTGTACCCGAGCACACTTCTATGTTACCAAGTTATGAAGGATGGCCGAGCATACTCGGAAAGATAAGATTGATGCAAAGCCTACCCGGAAGACTTGTTTTACACTTAGTTTATTTTGAATATGTAATCTGAGTATGTATAATTGTATTTGGGGGTTTCTAGAAGGAATGACAGTTGTCCTAGGTTGGCAGGCCTATAAATAGAATATTTAGGGCACGCCGCCACAGGAGGCACAGAGCGCACAATACGGATAAGACAGACTCATTTATTGAGAGAATATTGTGTGACGGCTGTCCTAGGATTCCTAGAAAACCCTAAATCGATTTTCCTTTTGTATGATTAACATTATATAAATGGAAATCTTTTGAGTGAATCCTGGGTGTGCTTTCTATCTTTGATTATTCATTGCAACCGTATGTTTGTTATTGATTCCGCCTTTAACAAACGGATATCTTTCTGAATATAGTAACCCGTCATTAACTCTCTTGTCAACACGATTAATTTGTGTGAGTTATGACATGATTGATTAAGATCCAGGTGAAATTGAAGGGACCGACAAACTTCAGGTTTATGAACTTATATGTATTATGCTGCTTTAATGCAAAACTGTAAATAGGAGAGAACACTGTATTATCGTTTCAAGCAATCATGTGATTTCACTTTTGTATTTTCACATTTTGTTCTCATATATGATCAATCCCTTTGCCACTTGTGGTGGAAGATCTCATTATTAGCCTGACCATAATTATAATTATGAATCGATCTCATTATTAATATAATCATCATTACAGTTTTTTCAATGTCCATGATCGCAACGATCAATACACAATCATATTCGTTTTAGGAATGATATAAACCCAAACCATTTTCATGGTTTATTCATTATTTTCTCGAACACAGATACATAATCACCTCAAACATTTCATATGTTTTAATGATATGCTACACCCAATAACATATCTGAGGTTTGACAAACAAAAGCTGATTTATCTTATTTACTTACACTTACAATATTATTTCTCTTCACATAATATAAGCATAATTAAACTCTTTCATTAGAGTAATATAAAACAAAACTTAGGTTTAATTATTTTGTTCACTACTATAAATAAATAATAGTATATAAGTGCAATGTACATATAAACTCAAATTATACAATACATGATATTATAACATGGCAGCATATACAATGAGTTATAATAGAACTTTGTGAAATAACATTTTCATCACTTACACACAAATACATATAATTTATGTATTAAATTACCACAATATAACCAATCAAATGTATATCTCATACACAAATATTTACGAGTCTACCTTGAAACATAAGCAAATATCTATCGATTTATGTTATGTTATAAATGTTATAAAATTAACGTAAGATTTAAGACATCATCGATCGAATAGCATATAAGTCGTAAATGTAAAGAAACAAACAATATCTTTCAACTATTTCATAAAATATGTCATGCGGTTAAATCTTTAAACGGATTTCTTAGAACATGATGAGTATAAACAATTTAAAGATTATGAGATAAAATACCAATCAGTTGTCACAATTTCTTCGGTTATTTTCAAAGACCATTTAAAGACAATAACTGGTTTGATTTGGCATTACTTATTAATTTTATAATAAAATAACTCATACTTCAAGAGATATTATATTTTACACGTATAAAGAAAATAAATTTCATGTCAAGTTCCGAATGCATTATTGATTTCTTTTGTGTGAATGGTAACATTAAATAGTACTCTTAATATAATCAGCTTATATAATCAATTATATATATTATTCTGTTATAAAAAAATCAAATTTTCTTTGTAGTACCAATCTTAAAATATATAAATTTATGCAATTCACATTTTTATATCAAGTTAAAATACAAACCTGTATTTGATAGCTTCTAGAAATATCATAATAAATAAATAAATAAATAATGATAAGATCTTTAACTTATTTAGGGTTTATATTACTTTTGTTAATAACATAATCAATTCTATTTATAACCATAAGAATTATTTTTGTAAACTCAAAATTTATTGATTCAAATAATATATGATGAGATTATGAGAACATTGTATCTCATGATTATATGCAAAACATTTAATGACTCAAATATGATTATTATTGTTGTTATATTCAAAAATTCATGATTCTTGTTCATATGTATCTTAAAATAAACTAAAACATATATATAACATGATTATTCACATGAATAGAAAAAAAATATCCTAACTTTTAAATAACAATCATGCAATCTATGTTAAACATGAACTTTATAATGAATTGATATGTATCTCTAGTTTTTTTATTTAAAAGAAAAACTAATAAATATAAACTTCAAATAACACAATTAATATAAGATACGTATACATATGCCTTATATTTTCCATATGAAAAATAGTAAAAAATAATACTAAATCACATTATTAATAATCATACAACTTGATTGTCAGTAACTAAATCAATGAAAGAAAATTAAATCAATTAACATACTCTTTAAGCTTTAGATATTGATGCGCACTCAAAGATAAGAGCAAAACAAGTCGATAACACGATCAAAATTTATATGAATTTATGTTTGAGAAAAGAAACAACAATGCTAAGATAATATGCACATACCTTATGATGTGCAATCAAACTCCAAAAGCAATTCTTGTTGATAACGTGTTGTGAAACAAGCTTAATAGCCAAACAATAGGAGATGAACATGTAGGGAGAAATATGGAGATTTCATTAATATGTGTGTATTACAATGAGATACAATAGAGTATATATAGGAGAGGAAAACTTGTAGAAGAAGCTAGTCTATTTTAGGTGTTGATAACCATAATAATAATAATAATATATATTCATAATAAAACTAAGAATTTAAACATGGAATAAAACAAACAGTTAGGCTAAATAATGCTGGCATAACAAGTAAAACAATTTAACCAGACAACATCTTAACTCTCTAGTCATAAAACTAGTTACATTTCGTAAAAAAACACATCATCCTCATCCTAGTTGACAGACTAAATTTATCTACAATAGCTCATAAAAAGAAGAAAATAGCACCTTAAAATGATCTTCATTTCATTGTAGTACAACTGTTGTGGAGTTGTGAGACTAAATGAAACTGAACACCTCCTGTCCTTTTTTCTAAAGTATTTAAAACTTACCACAAATTTCATAATTTTCCACATTTCTTTAATCGTTGAACGATAAACACGATAAAGAATAAGAAAAGCAGAAAGAGAGAAAATTATTATTTCAGAATGAAAAATTACAAATGAAAAACAAGAAGTCTATATATATACTCAAACATATACGACGTATATGTTAAGAGATACGTTCACCCCCCCCCCCCCTTTTCAAGTTGGAGGTTGAGAAAACTCCAACTTGCATAGAAGCTCATGAAAGTGAGGCCCTGGTAAGCTCTTTGTAAAAATGTTAGCAAGTTGATCTTGTGTCTTCGTATGCACCAAAGTCACGAGGCCTTCTTGTAACTTCTCACGAACAAAATGACAATCGATGTCAATGTGCTTAGTCCGCTCATGAAAAACAAGATTCTAGGCAATACAAATTGCAGCATGACTATCACATTTGAGTGTAACAGGAGTAATGTTAGGAACATTAAACTCCGAGAGGGGTCTTGTCACACCCCAAACTAAGGCGGAAATGCCGGGGCGTGAGCTGATTGCTCACAGCTCTCAAGGTACTATCATGCAATAGTTAAAATGACAATTTGTATTTATTTAATTTAAATATTCAAACAAAATCCCAATAAACAATGTACATCATCCATAGATAGATCAAACAAGAAAATTAGTAGTTCAAATTTAATTAAGTCTTAAGTTCTTCAATAATTCTTGATAAATCAGTTCACACGATGACCTACATATGCGTATAAACTACAAATAATTTTGTCAACATGAGGTTGAGTGAATAGAACACCAGTTAAGTGAGATAAAATATATAAAGAAAATGCAAACTGTTCTTGTGAGATAAGCAATTTTAACCAATGAGCAAATAATAAATGTCGGTAAAATCGCTGCCTTGCGAAGTGGGCATTGGCTATTACGACGGTCGTATGATCATACTATTATTCAGATTATGATGGACATCTCCGAATGCTATCAACTAAGCAAATAAGCAGAGAGCAAGTTAAGCATTAAACTGATATACACACACAGATTAAACAGTTGCAATTGAATACTCTATAATAAGTAATTATTTAAGTTACAGATATGTTGTCACATCCCAACCTAAGGTGGAAATGCCGGGGATTGAGCTGATTACTCACAGCTCTCAAGGTACTATCATGCAATATTTAAAAGTGACAATATCTATTTAATTCGATTAAATGATTCAAATAATTCAAGTACAAAGTACAAAATCCATAATCATACAACAATACAATTTATATCACAAATGATCTTGATTAAAAGTTTTCTAACTTAAACTATTCACTAAGTCTTCACCAAATCTTGCAACCAGTTCACACAATAACCTGCATATGCGTATAAAATAGAAAGGTTTGTCAACAACACATGTTAAGTGAGTAAAATACCAGTTTAAGACACTACAATAATATTATATAATAAATAAAGAAAGATGCAAACTGTTCATGTGAAATAAGCAGTTAAGCCACATCACATACACAATCAATTAAACCATAAAGATATGGCTCAACCAATTCCATATAAATGGACATTGGTTACCAAGCAAGAACTAAAATGTTGCCATAAAAATGGACATTGGTTTCCGAAGATAGTCGTATGATCATACTAGAGGAACTTCACCGAAATGCGTTCAAATAAAGCAAGTAAGCAAATAGCAAGTTAAGTATAAATTGATATTCACACAAGGATAAATTGATATAACTAAAATTAGATAAAGGTTCGGGATTTAATGATCTAATGATCTAATGGGTTCTTGCGAAAGTTATTTATTTCTTTACTTTATTATTAACTTTATTAACAAAGCGTTACTGTACATAATATGATTTTATTTACATATAAATAATCAAATAAATAATTATAAAACTTCGGGTAAAATATATAAGGAGATTTGTTTATCTCAAACTAAAAACACGTTTAAGGTAAATGTAAATATATATTTTTACTATTAATAAGGATTTCCTTTAAATAAATAATAAGACTTATATAAAATATGATTTTTATAAAATACTTGTAACTAAATCTTAATATATTAATTAGAAAGATTAAATTTAAATATATATTTTATATTAAAACCTTTTAACAGTTTTAATACTAAAATACATATACATATACACATAGGGGAGGGTTATCCTAAAAATAAGTAGTTTCCTAGGAAGACTAGGAATAAATCATAGCCATTGGATCTTGTTAATCAATGGTTGAGATTTAAAATTACCAATAATCGACGTAGTTTTTTAGAATTACTCTTTCATCATTATAATCGACATAGTTTCCTAGAATTGTTCTTTCACCATCATTTGTAATGCCAAATGTCAAAAATTTGTTGGTTCTTACCATTCTTAGGAAACTCCTTATTTTTATTTGAACCCTTTTCTATACACATATATCTATACTATATTAAAATGCATATAGGATGGGCATATTGGTAATTTGCAAAAATGTCTTAAAATTAAGAGGTACAACTCATTTAAACATGATGTACAAGTGTTTTTAGCATTAGAAAACTTTTTGTTGAAAACAATCGGCCTCCGATCAAAATTCAAATTTCAAAATCTAAATCTCAAAACATACATACACACAATTTAGGGCAGAGGGTGTCAGAAAGAAATGGACCCAACATGAAACCTAAATCTTACCCAACATGAAACATAAATCAAATCATGAGAGATTCACCTGAAATCAAAGAATGAGAGTAGCAATCGATCAAATGTTACCTGTATTGCACTTGGTTTGGGTTAGATTCGAGCAAGGTGAAAAGCTGTCGGGGCAATCGAGACTTCTAGAGGTATGTTTTTTGGTTTGCTAATGATGATAATCGAATCTGTACTCATGTTTTGGAGGTGTAATTGGTGTTTAATGGGACCGATTGAAGCGGTTCAGAGTCATATCCAAGACAACATCGCTATGCAGGTAGTCATTTCAACCATTTTTATCCATAAGTTCTTCATTCTTTGATGTTCAAGCATAATAATGCCAACTAATATTCGTTGTGATGATTTAAATTAATTATTAGGTCCAACCTATTTATATTTCATGTAGGACTTTGATTGTTACAGATCTGAGTTGGATTTTATAGCTTCATTCATCATCCTCAACATCCCTTTCCCATTTCAAGGACGTTTTATAGGGTTTTGATACGGGTTCGTGACTTCTACTGTTGTGTGTAGAAAATTGAAGAAAACAAGATTGTTGTTAACTAAATGACAAGTAATGGTTATTTAATAATCCATGCATATGTTACTGAAACATTGCTTTATTCTAACAACATTGGAAGAAGATAAAGAAAATGAAGCGAAGTTACTGGAAGCATTCTTCTCCAAGGATGCACATATGAAGTCTAGCAGGTTGTGATCTTTTTGATATTATGATTACGTTTATCATTGTTTATGAACTATAATTAGGTACATCTGATTTTTTTAATTTAAGTTTCTCTTATGAAATTGATCATTTTTAACTTTCAAGTAACTCAATTAATATTATATCTTAAGCAATTAGTTTGTTTTTTTTTAACAATCTTTGATTGCCATAGGTGGAACGTCCTCATTCGTTTGGATTTTGTGGAGTGCAGATACATTAGTAAGATTCAGTTATGTGTTTCTATATCATATTAAAAAATGAAAACGATATTTAAAAAATTTGAGAACACCACGAAAAACTGAGAAAAAATAATATTATTAGCTAATAAAGAATATGAACATGGGTGGGTTGAACATATTTGATTGATAAAAGCTATGTTTTTCTCTGTTTTTTGATTTCATAATTATATTTTAAAATGTCTAATTGTTTATCTTTAGGTTCGGTTTGTTTACATTCATATGATTATGAGAAAAACTAATAGCATTCTTTGTGATGGGAAAGCTAATATTGGTTCAATACCTGTTTGACTTGGTTCACTTTTCAAGCACGAGTAGTATATATTTTTGCAATCCTAATTATTATATTTAAATTGTGAAAAAAATTACTAAATGATAAACAAGTCAAATTCGAGCTTTTGCAAGTTAAACGAATTTGGGCTCAACTTGGCTCACAACTCTACGAGTCGGGTTGTGCTACAAACACTTTTTTGTCAATTTTACAAGAACGTTTTTATTTGTTTTGCTTAAAAAAACAAGATTATAATTGTAGTATTTTTAATTATGATTACGAATATAACAATTTAGGAACTGGTATGCGATAGTTTCTAGGTATCGATCTAATGATTTTTGGATGTTTTATTTCTATTTATCAAATATCAACTGCCAACATATGCTTGCTATTTTTTTAGTGTTTATTGATGTTATTTATGCTGCTTTTTTGTTACATTTTGCAGTTTTTTTATGTTATTTATGTTGTTTTCTTTTCACTGCTGTTTGGAAGAAAGTCTGCGTTTTCCATAGGGATCACAGTAGCATGCGCCTTTTAATAGAATGACCAAAAAGAAACATGCATTTAGTTTGTGTAAGTTATCTTCGAAGCTAATTTTATACATTTATTGTTAAATTGTCATGCCATATTGTTTTTAGATATATATATATCAATTCTTTTTATTTCAGCTAAGAAAGCTTCATCACCTTATGATGTATCTAATTAGCTATTTATCTTATAGACAAGAAAAAGACATCTTTAAAAGACACACAACCGTTTGCTGAAGAGATATTCTGGAAGGTTAACAGAGTTCTGGAAATTCCCCCTTGTTTTTAAATAATTCAAATGGCTCGGCCCTGAGAGTAAATCATTGTTACTATGGTGCCTTGTTGTTAATTTTAGTTTTATCGACAAGAGGCTGCAGCAATGCTAGCTCGAAAGCAGAGGAATTCCAAATTGTTTACTGATGATGATGATGATGATGATGATGGCAATGGCAATGGCAGCTCTGTTAAGTCTAAAAGGACACGTAAAAAAGTGAAGAGTTTCAGACTGAAGAGAGAAACCAAAGAACATAAGGTAAAGATGCTTTATTTTTAATTTTTCAATTTTAAGGTGTTGTGTTGCCGTCTCGTGTAATAATTGGTTTGGGTCAAATCGGGTTATAAGAAAAATGCGTTCCGGTGTTTTAGAAACATATCAAATCTGGTTGAGGTTAAAACAGACAATAAGAAAAATGAGTTTTGGGTTATTTAACAAGAGTGTTGATTTTGGTTCGTGTCAAAACAGGTCATAAGCAAAATGACTTCGGGTCATTTGATAAAAAAGTATCAATTTTGGTTCGGTTAAAAACGGGTTACTAGCAACATGAGTTTTGGTCATTAAAAAGTATCAATTTTGGTTAGGCATGAGATTGAGGTCTTTGACCGGTCAACACGGGTTCAGGTTAGAACTCGATTAAAGCAAAGTGGCTTTGATTCACTTAAATGAAGTATCAAAGATTCAAAGAGGAAGAAAGATTGGTCTGTGTGGTGGCGCTGGTGTTGGAAAACATGTTCTTGTCATAGACGGCCTATCTTAAACCGTACCCTCGTGTTATTCATTGTTTTTGAGCATATTCTCATCGTCTACTATGTAATGTTGGAATCAAATGAAAACGAATGAAATAACAGATTATGCTCAACAGAAACTTGTGGCTGGTGGAGAACCTTGTACGTGGAGTGAGACCGCTCTTTCAATCAAATGTCCATCAAACAGTATGGCCTTGCATCCACAGCTGCTGCAGGTATCTTAAACGAACCTGAGCCCAAGCCAGAGCTTCATTTGAAGCCCGCACCAGTAATCTCCAGCTTGCGCTGGTTTCTAAATTTGTACAATTGGCATTCGATGTACGTTCATGGAACTGAGGTTGTGTTTTATTTCTAATTAATACAAGTAAATATGTGTTGGTGTGAGAATGGAGTTTTTAATCGGTTGAAAGGGTAATTTGGTAACATAAAAATAGAATTAATACAAATATATTGGACAACTAAATCAAATCAATTGTGATTTGCTGCTGATAATAACAAATTGAAGTTACTGCTTAATTTATATAGTTGAGATTAGCCACTACCGTTACAAGATTTGATGTGTGAGCTAAAAAGTCTTAGTTGTCAGGTCAAAGGTTTCTGTATTAGCTAAGTTTTGACTAATTATCACAAATACCGATTTAAAAAGACATTAGGAATTACTGAATTAGAAGTAACAGTTGGATGGAATTTAAATAGGAGGTGCAAATGCATACGAATTACTACCGTTTGGTTTGACTTAATTTCATACTTTAATTTTAAATTAATGTAAATGACATATTTAACAAAGATTATTACAAGGGTGTTTATGGGTTAGATACCTTAGGATACCAATTGGTGGGAAAGAGAGAGGCTATATGTTCAAATGTTTGAAAACCACATGATTTTTTCTAAATACTTAGCATCATTTACCCAATTTTATGCTTACAACTACTATTGGTAATATATAAAATCATAAATGAGTATAAGATTTCTATAATCACTTCTTACAATAAAGTGTGCATGTACATGTCAACTCATGTGCATAAGATTGTAACTAACTATTATACAATACTCAACCAATACCCAGAATAAATAAACTATATATTGTTTCAACTCATGTGCAAACCTACTTCCACAATCTTTTTAACAATGGGAGAGCTTACCAAGAAGAACATGACAAAACAAACTTTCAACGACAACAATCGAATAACTGCTACTGCCGACGGATCACACGAGAAGAGGTGAAGGATGCACTGAGGAGGATGGGAAGGTCTAAGGCGGTTGGCCCAGACAACATACCCATCGAGGTGTGGAAGTGTCTGGGGGAGGAAGGAGTCATGTGGTTAACTACTATGTTCAATAGTATTCTCAAATCAGGTAAGATGCTAGACCAGTGGAGGAGCAGCGTTGTAGTTCCTATCTATAAGAACAAAGGAGACGCCCAATGTTGTGGTAACTACCGAGGAATCAAACTACTAAGTCATACTATGAAGCTATGGGAAAGAGTGATTGAGGTTAGACTTAGACGAGAAACTCAGGTTACGGTCAACCAATTTGGTTTCATGCCGGGGCGTTCCACCACAGAGGCAATACACCTTATAAGAAGATTAATGGAAAAGTATAGGGAGAAGAAGCGTGATCTACATATGGTGTTTATTGACCTAGAAAAGGCCTACGACAGTGTGCCACGACAGGTGCTCTGGGAGTGCTTGGAGGGTAGAAGAGTGCCCAGGAAATACATAGAGATAATTATGGATATGTATACCAGGAGTGAAACAAGTGTCCGTGCGCCAGTGGGGGATACTGATTTCTTTCCTGTAGAGGTAGGTCTTCACCAGGGGTCAGCGTTGAGCCCGTTTCTCTTTGCAGTAGTCTTGGATGAGCTGTCAAAGTCGATTCAGGGGACTCTCCCGTGGTGCATGATGTTCGCAGACGATATTGTGTTACTTGCTGAGAAAAAACAAGATCTAAACATGAGGCTTGAGGAGTGGCGAACAACCTTAGAGACAAAAGGTTTAAAGATTAGCCGATCTAAGACGGAGTACCTCCACTGTGATTTTGGTGGGATAAACGACAATGAAGACGCACAGATCACAATTGAAGGGCAGGTGGTCCCGCAGGTAACGAAGTTCAAGTATTTAGGATCTTTTGTACAGAGCGATGGGGAATTAGACAGTGATGTGACCCACCGAGTTCAGGTAGGATGGTGTAGATGGAAAGCAGCCACAGGTATATTGTGCGACAAGAGTTTCCCGACTAAACTAAAGGGAAAATTCTATAGGGTGGCAGTTAGACCTGCAATGCTATATGGAACAGATTGTTGGGCCATCAAGAAGGCACAAGTGCGGAAGATGGAGGTAGCAGAAATGAGAATGCTACGTTGGATGTGTGGGCACACAAGGCTAGACCGAATAAGAAACGTTGTGTTTCGCCAGAGATTAGGGGTGGCGAACATAGCAGACAAGATAAGAGAGTGGAGATTGAGATGGTTTGGACATGTAAAGAGAAGACTGACGACGAATCCTGTTAGATCCGTAGACAACATTACTATAGAGGGGAGGAGGGGTAGAGGACGACCGAAATTGACTTGGGATAAGAGGATTAGGCATGATTTGATAGACCTAAACCTCTCCGAGGACATGGTTGAGGATAGGAATTCGTGGAGAAGTAGAATTAAAGTTAAGGATTTTTAGAGAGAATTGAATACCTTAGGGCTTAGACTTAACTTATTTAGGTCACATACCATAATGGTATTTCCCTTACATATATTATTATTATTATTATTATAATTATTATTAGCTTTTATATAGCTGTTAAACTGTGATCTTATCATTAATATTATTATTAATATTATTATAATTAGCAGTAGTTTTTATATAGCTGTTAAACTTTGATTTCCTTTATTTTGCTTCATACACATGTACTTAGAGCCGAGGGTCTCTCTGGAAGCCACCTCTTTATTCCTTTGGATAGAGGTACGGTGTGCCTACATCCCACCCTCCCTAGACCCTACTTATAGCTTTGCTGTCGGTGGGATTTTACTGGGTATGATTGATTGATTGATTGATTGATTGTTTCAACAAGAAACTTATATCCTATGAGATCGAATTTTTATTTTTAAATTTCTATTCCTATAAAGGATATTTAAACTTATTTTTGTGTTTGTTATTTTTTAAGTGAGATACGTAAGGCTCATGGTATAGACTACGAATAAAAAACTAACGCAAGTATTATATAATATATCATGAGAGGAATGCTAAACTAACATAAAATGAGTACCGAGATAAAACGAGTATAGAGTTATAAATTGTTGATGCCGCTGCATCGCGCGAGCTTCTTGCTAGTATATATACATTCATATAGATATAAATATACATATATATGGTTTTAACATCGGTTCAGCAAGGTGATCGGTTAATATGTCAGTTTTAGTAAAACACTGATAAATTATTATATATATACTATAATTCAAATAATTAAACAAGTTAATATGCTAATTAACTAACAAAAACACAAAAACAAGGCTGCCGGGACTCGAACCCGCACAGCCTGGCCGGCCAAATCTTAGAACACATACCCACCCTAGCCGTTACAAGATGAATAGGTTAAATATAAGCACATGCAGATGCGATCCATAAATCATATGAACCCTAGAACCATCAATTGATCAATCCATTAAACGTTTGATCAATTGAGGTTAGGGATATTGAAGAGTGCATTAACACGTTTCCAGACATATAAAAAATTACCTCGTATGATGATTAATAGACAATTTAATTTTCCGATGAAGGGGACGGCGATGATGAGTCCGGATTAACTATTTTCAGGTCCAGTTACTTCAATTAACAATGGGGGTACATAGGAGATGTTGGCACGAAGGTTGCTACAAGTTTAATTGCATAATTACGAATGTTTATATGTATTTTAATTTAGGGTTAGGGCCGGCTTGCTTAATACAATTTGCATATACGTTTTTTATTCGTATAACATAATTAAGTCGTCGTTTAGGTCGTATATGGTATATATGTCACATATATTGATTCAATTTCCAAAAGAGTGACGAGATTTGAGGTCCAAGACATACCAATTGTTGATCGGTTATAATAATGGGTATGGTTTAGGAATCAGAATCAGAATCAGGATCAGGGTACGGGTCAGGGTATCCGTTTGTGTAAATGTGTTATAATAAATCTTTCAATTTAGACCCTGGAGTATGAAGATGGAAGAAAATAAGGATAAAAGTTTAAGTTTGGGTGGTTTTGGCCAAAGTAGGAAAGTTATAACATATTTTATATAAATTTAATATAATAATAGGCTAATTAACCCGATAAAAGCGATAAAATTTCCCGAACATAGAAATTGATCGGGTTTTTAATAAAAGTATAGATTTCGAAAAGTCCGAGTTGTTAATTATGTCCCAAAAGATTAAAATCATCAAAACGGGGAGTGAAATACTCACCTTATCAAATGAGCAAGGAGATTGATTTGATAAGAAAATAAAGGGAGATCAAGCTTTTCGAGAATTACCGACGAGATAGCCTAAAAGAGATTAGTTGCGGAAAATAAATATAAATGAATGACGGTTTTATAGAGATTTGGGAATTTTTGATGATCGGGTATATTATTACAAGAATTAAATATTACTTAGGCTTATTATCAGCTTTATTACTTTTATTTATTTATAAATCTTTTAACATGTAATTTAATTTTAATTGCAATATATTTATAATTATACATAAAATTCTTATATATATATATATATATATATATATATATATATATATATATATATATATATATATATATAAAGATTGGTTTAATCATTTAATTTAAATATCATTAGTATATTTATAATTATTTTTATTTATATAAAAACCTTTACTAGTTAGATTTTAAATCTATTTATATTACACACACACACACACACGTACATAGACTTTTGACAAAGTGGCAAAACTGGTCCTTTATGTTTGCATGGTTTTTCAATGTTAGTCATTTGGAAAACTTAATGACTGTAATCATATTCTGTGTTTCCAAAATGTGTCATGTTACGTCCTTTTACTCATACCCAGTTAAATTATCTCGTTAACTCTGATCACATGACCCCAACGTGAGGGTAAATCCGTAATTTCACTGCCCAGCTCATCCCCCTCCCCCCTTTATAACCCTCCTTCAATTAGAAATTAGGATTACGAGCCGTTATCAAATTGGGGAAATTGGGAAGCCGTAATTAAATTGGGAAGGATGGTGTTCTATGAATTTGGTAAAGAAGCCGTGATTAAAACCTCTTGGATGGATAAAAACCCAGGTTGTGGTTTCCATTCATTAACTGTCTAGGTACATATTTCGATTTTTCTTCTTGAACTAGGGTTCTGTGAATGTGCTTAACACAAGTAATTATATGTTTTTGCTGAAAGTATGATTCAAAGTGCAAATTTATTGGATGGTTTAATCATAAAAAGTGTCAAAGGTGCATGGAAATCATACCTGGTCTGCTAAGAGCTAAGTACAGTATTGAGGAAGCTAATAATAGTCTTGAAGAATCTAATAACAGGCTTTAGGAAGCAAACAAGAATCTTGGATACAAAGCAAGCAAATTGAAAAGGATGGTGATTGCTAGTTGGATATGTTTCATAATCTATGTACTTTTCTTCTAGATGAATGCAGCTTTTGTTTAGGTTAATAAGGTGTTTATGTTGTCTTGTAGTGTTGACTGTAGTTGTTATTGACTTATGATACCTTCTATTGTAAGTTTTCAAGGTTGATGTAATATGTTTTCAAATCATGTTCCAAATCCACTATGCATGTTAGTTTGTGTATTTTGATTGCCCTTATTCGTAGTGAAAATATGTGTCTTGGATGTTTTCAAGGTTCATTTGACTGCAATAATATGCACTAGACAATGCAAAGAAACCAATTGTTCATTTGACTGCACATTGGCATTTGACAATCAGTGCAGAAACCAAATGTGCATTGCACTAGGCATATGTTGACTGCAATAACCAAATTATAACTGCACTACACATATGTTGACTGCAATAACCAAATTGTGACTGCACTAGGCATATGTTGACTGCAGTAGTCAAAATATTCACTAACACAAAGTCAAAAACATCAACCAAAGTCATTACATTAACCATTCAACCAAAGAGATTACATAAACCATTCAACCAAAGTCATTACATAAACCATTCAACTATAGTCATTACATAACCAAATTCTTAAAACACCAACACTGTAAGGCCCCGGTCCTGGTGCTCTACTTTGGACGTTGGATTTACTCATAAACATAGTTCTAAATATCAGAGTGAATTAAAACTTTTTGCAAAACATAAAAACATCGACCATTCATTAAAAAATATTAAAATCTTGTCTTTAACTTTCAAATTATCTTAACAGAAAACATCATAACTTTTCTTTAGTAGATGCTAACCAGCTCAGTCCATGCCATGTGTCCCCCTCAATCCAGTTCATTAATCCTATTTGCCTGCGTGCATACTAAAAGTCAGCTACGGTGAGTGAGTTCTAGTTAATTAGGCAACATAAATTACATTAATATATATGTATACGTGTCCGTAGATACATATTACATACTTAACTTGCTTCTTCCATTCATACATACACATATACATACATATTCTATACTTTCATAGTTTCATTCTTTTATACTTTCAGACTTTCATACCATCTTGTTTTAGCTTACTTATACATACGTAATTATCTCTAAATTTTAAAGAGTCACCCTATAATCATCGCATATATTATTAGGGTCTGCATCCCTTTAACCTTCACATTATTTAGAGGAGTCTGCAACCCTTTAATCTTTGCAGATATTATTAGGGTCTGTAACTCTTTAACCTTCGCATATATTATTAGGGTCTGCAACCCTTTAACCTTCGCAGATATTATTAGTGTCTGAAACCTGTTAACCTTCGTAGATATTATTAGGGTCTGCAACCATTTAATCGAATGACCATTCTAATCGAATGACAGTTCTAATCGAATGACAGTTTAATCGAATGATCATTCTAATCGAATGACAGTTCTAATCGAATGGCATTATAATCGAATGGCAAAATAATTGAATGACATTCTAATCGAATGACAGTTTTAATCGAATGGCATTATAATCAAATGGCATAATAATCGAATGACATCTTATTTGCCTGCGTGCATACTAAAAGTCAGCTACGGTGATTGAGTTCTAGTTAATCAGGCAACATAAATTACATTCATATATATGTATACGTTTCTGTAGATACATATTACATACTTAACTTGCTTCTTCCATTCATACATACACACATACATACATACATATTCTATTCTATCATACTTTCAGACTTTCATACCTTCTTGTTTTAGCTTACTTATACATACGTAATTATCTCTACATTTTGAAGAGTCTTTCACCCTATAACCTTCGCATATATTATTAGGGTCTGCAATTCTTTAACCTTCGCATTATTTAGAGGAGTCTGCAACCCATTAATCTTTGCAGATATTATTAGGGTCTGTAACCCTTTAACCTTCGCATATATTATTAGGGTCTGCAACCCTTTAACATTAGCAGATATTATTAGTGTCTGAAACCTGTTAACCTTCGTAGATATTATTAGGGTCTGCAACCCTTTAATCGAATGACCATTCTAATCGAATGGCAGTTCTAATCGAATGGCAGTTCTAATCGAATGACAGTTCTAATCGAATGACAGTTCTAATTGAATGGCATTATAATTGAATGGCATAATAATCGAATGACATTCTAATCGAATGCTAGTTCTAATCGAATGGCATTATAATCGAATGGCATAATAATCGAATGACATCCTATTTGCCTATGTGCATACTAAAAGTCAGCTACGGTGAGTGAGTTCTAGTTAATTAGGCAACATAAATTACATTCATATATATGTATACGTGTCCGTAGATACATATTACATACTTAACTTGCTTCTTCCATTCATACATACACACATACGTACATATTCTATACTTTCATACTTGCATTCTTTCATACTTTCAGACTTTCATACCTTCTTGTTTTAGCTTACTTATACATACGAAATTATCTCTACGTTTTAAAGAGTCTTTCACCCTATAACCTTCGCATATATTATTAGGGTCTGCAACCCTTTAACCTTCGCATTATTTAGAGGAGTCTGCAACCCTTTAATCTTTGCAGATATTATTAGGGTCTGTAACCCTTTAACCTTCGCATATATTATTAGGGTCTGCAACCCTTTAACCTTTGCAGATATTATTAGTGTCTGAAACCTGTTAACCTTCGTAGATATTATTAGGGTCTGCAACCCTTTAATCGAATGACCATTCTAATCGAATGGCAGTTCTAATCGAATGACAGTTCTAATCGAATGGCATTATAATCGAATGGCATAATAATCGAATGACAATTCTATTCGAATGGCATTATAATCGAATGGCATAATAATCGAATGACATTCTAATCGAATGACAGTTCTAATCGAATGGCATTATAATCGAATGACATATTCTAATCGAATGACCATTTGATTCGATTACTTTGTATATTCGATTTGAATACTCTTCTATTTGAAAACTTATCTATTCGATTACTTTTCTATTCGATTCAAATACTCTTATATTCGATTAATTTTCTATTGAATCATGTTTCATAAGGGCTCTATTCATATATGGTTTCAGTTCTTATCAGTTTCCAACCGTTACTTTCAACTTGTTTTGCCTGTTTAAAAGATAAAACGGGTTATAAGCCATAACTAGTTCTTTTTTGTCCTTTAACTTGGCCCAAACGTCATCTGTGTTGCCCGTTTCATTCCAACATCTCGTTTACGTTCAAATTTATATATTTTTCTTGTATAATAAGGCCCGATTTACTATCCTACTAAGTTTCATGCAAAACCGACTTCATTTACCCTTCCTTTTCGCGATTCGAACACTACTCGTTTACCCGAAACGAACCACTAACCTGTTTACTATCAAGTTCATTACTTTATCAATAATCATGACCCAATCTATCATCCTACTAATTTTCATGCAAATACATACACGAAAAGTAAACCTTTTTAACAAACATGTACCTTTGAGGTTTGTGTCTGAAATCAGTCGAGTATACCAAAACCATATCAAACGAATTCGAATTGAGTGTTTCAAGCGGCCACGAAACCATCTCGCTGAGAACTGCCACCACCGAAATCTGCCGCTATAGTCGCCTGAAAATTGGAACAATTTCTGAAATCTTCATTTTTTAGCTGTTACGGTTTTGCTGATAAAACGGGACTTCCTGACCTTTAATCGAATATCTGATTGGTGAGAATAATCATTTATATTCAATGAACACTCAGTTAAACTTTGATACCGATCCGAAGGTTATATCTCCGGGAATCATCGTGTCTTTGTGGGTGGTTTTCTCAAAAAACGGGAATTGGAGAAGTGTGTGTTTTCTTGAGGAGTGGAGGCAAGGATGGAAATGAAAATAGATGGTGGCTATTCTTATAAGATAGGGTTAGGGTTTCATGTTTAACTTTCCATCTAATGACACTTATTACCCTCGTACTTTAGATATTTACATTTATCATTTATTTAAATTATCAAACGAAATTTTGAGATGTTACAAGTCTACCCACCTTATACAAGGTTTCGTCTCCTAAACCTGTTTAGTTCTTGTAAAAGGAATACTTCCTATATTCGCATCCTTTATTGAACCGACTTAGCTTCCTAACTTACCGTTTTATCCTTTTTCTCACAATCATCGAGTAATGATCATTAGTTTTAGCTGTCTTAGGTAACTTGTCCATGAAGTCCTCGATGATACGCTTCCTTATCCATTCTTTGCAAGTGCATATATAACTTCCACAAGCGTGCTATTCTTTCTTGTCCTTTGAATAGAAACATTGCACTTACTATCATTACACTTAGCACTGAATGACCATTCAGTCAAATTACAACCTTTAGCAAATATACTGCTTTGCAATACGTTCAAAACATATTAATTCCAAAAAGGAAACCTTTCTAGTTTCTCCTTAAGGATTACTTCTTAAAATCCCTTTTTCTATTCCTAAATGTAGAACACTTCTTATAATTCTTGAGCACATCCATTGCATAACTTGTCGGAGAACTCCTTAAGTCACCATTTAAACTTTCTTTCATTCAAAGCTCTACGTCAACACGTAGGGTTCATGAGTTATAGCTGTCTAAGGTAGCTTGATCACGGAGTCCATGAGGATACATCTTCCTTTTCTTGACTAATCAAGTCTCACCTTGTCCTATAAATCCATTGTTGTTTGCTGCTGCATATTAGGCTGCCTGATATTTCAAAACCAATTATCTTAACCGAATTCCTTTCCGGACATGTCTTGATCTTCATGTGGGCATTTTTAATACCATTCTATCCTTTTTGTTCTAGAGGACTTTCCTCTCATGATCTAATGACTATCAGTTACACACTAATCACTTGTGTCAAGACCCAATTTAAGTAAATATAAGTCTAATTCATCTCTACACCTTCCTTACATGTCTTTCCATCTTTTGTCCTTGGTTTCTTGCACCCTCTTGCTGCGTTACTGCCAGTTTCACCTTCGTAACACTTGCGGTTGCTCTTGTCTAAGTAGTGTAACATCCCGAAATTTCAAGATAATATTAATTATATTACTTAATAATAGAGGGAAAGTTTACTCGGGTTATCGGGATATAAATAGAGTAGGAGTTGGTATGGGTCGGGCTAGTGTTGGGTAATGGATATGGGCTATGGACTTGGGTTATGAACGAAGGAAGGAGAGTCCATGGGCTTAAGCCCATGATCCCTAATATAAATACCCTTAACCACCATTTCTCACATATTCCATACACACACTCAAAACACACACATTCCAACCGATCAAGATTCGAAGCCGAGACCCGAGATTTTGTTGATAGATCTGAGTTGGTAAGGTAAGAACAAATCCAACAAAGCTAATATTACTGAAAATGGTTAGGATTGGATGGGTTAACCGGACCCGAAACCCAAACTGCCCAAATCGGACCCCTAAAACGTCAATTTTAGGCCAATTTGATGGTTGAGATTTGTAGGCGCCGATCATACGATTCCGTGGGTACCAAAATCGAGTTATTTGGCTAAGAAACGAAGGATTTATGGGCAAACAGATCTGCAGCGCGATAACTTCGCCTGCAAGATTAAGTTCGCCTGATGAACTTCGCCTTCAAGCGTAACTTCGCCTTCAAGCCAAGTTCGCCTGATGGCAACTTCGCTGTAAAGCTAAGTTCGCCTAGCTGGTAACTTCGCCTACAGCCAAGTTCGCCTAAGGTTTAACTTCGCCTGAAGTCAAGTTCACCTGATGGGAACTTCGCTGTAAAGCTAAGTTCGCCTAGCTGGTAACTTCGCCTACAGCTAAGTTCGCCTAAGGTTAACTTCGCCTAGAGCTAAGTTCGCCCGAGGGTTAACTTCGCCTAAAACCAAGTTTGGTTAGAAAATAAATTATAAAGCGATAAGTTAAAGTAAGCTAATACTAGGCCACCAGATTAGATCAGACGAGTATTGATACGTGTAACTTGTACAGTCAGCCGAGCTCAGTTAGAGAAGGGATTTACAGCTATCAGAAAAAGAAGCAGAATTCAGGTGAGTTTCTAGCCCCATTCCTTGTTATGTTTTCGGGGCTGTGTGCATACTCGATGTGTTGTTAATATATTTATCCTAAGTGATAAGTGTATGTCATATGTGATATGTGTGATAGATATGAATGATTGTTTGTCGGTACGCGAACGATCTTCGGATATTGCGCGTACTGTCAGGTTAAAAATAAAGGTACGAATATTATATATCGAAGATGTATGAATATTTCAAATGAATACTTGTCGGGGCGTGAACGATCTTCGGATATTGCACGTAACGACAAGGGGTATGGTTGTTAAATGAATGAGGTAAAGAATGCCTAGAGTGTTCTTATGTTATAATGTAAGTATGTGTATATAGGTACACGAATGGCATGTGAATTCTACGTTCGACATAGTAAGTTAGGATGGCAAATCCCTCTAGCTTCCGTCGGACATAGACTCGGCTGGTAATGGCGTAGTTAAGGACTGCGAGCCTTATACGTGAAGTAGATGATATATGTAAACGTAGATAAGGACTGCGAACCTTATACGTAATGTAGATAGGCGTCAACATAGGAAAGGACTGTGAACCTTATACGTGCTATATTTGTAGCATAGGGGAGGACTGCGAACCTCATACGTGCTATGAATTAGGTTGCAACATAGGGAAGGACTGCGAACCTTGTACGTGTTGTGGATGTATTTCAGCATAGGAAAGGACTGTGAACCTTATACGTGCTGATTTTGTAGCATAGGGGAGGACTGCGAACCTCGTACGTGCTATGAATTAGGTTGCAACATAGGGAAGGACTGCGAACCTTGTACGTGTTGTGGATGTACTATGGTATAGGGAAGGACCGCGATCCTTGTACTTACCATAAATGGTGAACATAGGTAAGGACTGCGAACCTTGTACGTGTTCACGACCTTGAGTGCAGGTATAGACGGTGAACTATGAACGTACTCTCGGTAGACTGAGGTTAGTGATAGTAGATATGTATGTATGTATGGTAGCGGGTATGTATGTAGAACAGAAGGGTAACTAGTGAAGTATGGATATGTATCTACGGATATGTATGTATGTGTATGTATTGTATGGCGTTCGATTAACTAGAACTCACTCAGCGTAGCTGACTTTTAGTATGCACGCAGGTGAGCTGATTATAGAGTTAGCATGAGGATGACACACGGCATGGATTGAACGGCTGGCATCTGAAGAAAGAAGTAAAGATGTTTTAAATATAAAGTTTTGTCTTATGGTATCAAAGAAAAGATTTAATGTTTTGTAACAAATGATTGATGTTTTATATTCCGCGAAAAGTTTTAATAAACTCTGATTTGAAGAACTGTGTTTATGAGTAAATCCGACACGAAAGTAGGGCCACCGGGTTCGGGGCCTTACAAGTTGGTATTAGAGCATAAGTTCGAGAGATTTAAGCATCCTACATGCTTAGACTCGAACAGAAAATGGGATTTAAGTAAGAAAGGAAAGAAGATGCCAGTTCAAGAGAATGCCATGTGTCGCTCAAGCAAGATCAGTGAAGGTAAAGTGTATGATTAAATGATATATGTTAATGAGAAAGAAAAGATATGTGAACGATAGGGATAGGAATAATTGATTGTTTGATTTGACTAACTGCTTAAGTAGAACCAGCACAAATAGACTCATAAAGGGAAGTGTATAGGACACGGAAAGCAACGTGATCAGCTAGTCACAGCTGGCCACTGTTATTACCTGCTAGCCTTGCTATCCTTGTACTAAATAGTTCCTTGAGTGATGATGTTTGTGTTTTCCCTTTTAGAATACTAATGGCTGGAGCGGGAGAATTTGTTGGAACTGGGGGTCGCGCTGGACGTCGTGGCAGGCCTCGTCTTGTCTGGCAACCCTCGGTAGAAGAAGCTTCCCACACCGAAGATGAAGGAAGCGCAGCTGGAGGAGACCAGAACAACAACGAAGAAGTTCAACTTAGCCCTGCAGTTCAAGCAGCCATAGTTCAAGCTGTAGTTGCTGCTGTGAAGAACCTGAATCCCGAAGGATCTGCTGGAAGCCGTGAACGAACTGCTGAAGGGGCGGGTGGTGATGGTAGGAAGGATGGGGAAGGAGAAAGAGGGGCCTCGAGTGAGGATAAGTCTGTGAAAGTCGATGACGGGAGAAGAGGCCAAGGTGGGTGCAACTATAAGTCCTTCAAAGGATGCGACCCGCCAAAGCTGACTGGGTTGGGAGACGCAATCACTACTCTCCAATGGATAGCCACTATGGACAAGGTTATCCGCATTAGCGAATGCCGTCCCGACCAAGCTGTGGGTTATGCTACTCAGTCGTTTGAGGAGGAAGCTATGTATTGGTGGGAAGGTGTGGAGCAGAGAAAGACTAGGGATGAGATCAAGGCGTTGAGATGGGACGATCTGAAGGAGTTGGTGATGAAAAAGTTCTGCGCAGATGCCGAGGTTGAAAGGACGGAGATGAAGTTCCTGAATTTAAAGGCCGGTATGATGACGCATCGTGAGTATACTACTGAATTCAACCGACTATCTAGGTTGGTGCCTGATATGGTTGACACTGAGGTCAAAAGAATGAAATGTTATGTGAGGGGATTGCCACAAAAAGTCCGCATGTTGGTCAGGGCAAATAAACCTGCTACTTTTGACTCTGCTGTTGAACTTGCAGAGGTGGTTTATGCTGACCTGGCTGAGGACGATGTGGTGGTGGGGGAAAAGAAGGAGAAGAAATGGGCTACCTCTACTAAGCGGTCTGGCGAGATGGTGACAACAACTGATGAGAGGAAGGCCAAGGTTGGGAACAAGGATGCATGTAAGACATGTGGGCGAGTGCACCCGGGGGAATGCAGGATCGGGACAGACAGGTGCTATCAGTGCGGAAAGGGTGGGCATTACTCTCGAGACTGCCCTGATCGTCCAAAGTGCTTCAAATGCGGAAAAACTGACCACATGGCTAGGGATTGCAAGGAATCAGGGGCGGGAGGTGCGAAAGGATAAAGACTTGGGGAAACTGCGGAGAGGAACACCTGATGAAGGAATAATTGCTCATGCAATGGTTTTATTAAATTACATTTGCTTAAGAACTTGTTTTGTGTTAAGGTTTAAAACTTATGTTTATCAGTGACGTGTAATATATTGAGTTTGGTTATGAATGATTATTATGTTATGATGAAATGTTGTTTTAGACAATAGTGTTAAAAGTACTAATCGAAACCCTTAGAAGGATGAGATGAGTCTTGGTACATCGAGGGTCTCATGGACAAGCTACCTTAAATAGCTAAAACACATGACCACCATTCGATGGCTGCAAAGTCGGTAGTAAGAAGGATAACTCAGAAAGTGAAGGCGATTCAATAAAGTGTGTAAATATAAGAAGTTTTCCTTTTATAGGGAATAGGTTAGGTTTCGGGGACGAAACCTCTTTAAGGAGGGAAGACTTGTAACATCCCGAAATTTCAAGATAATATTAATTATATTACTTAATAATAGAGGGAAAGTTTACTCGGGTTATCGGGATATAAATAGAGTAGGAGTTGGTATGGATCGGGCTAGTGTTGGGTAATGGATATGGGCTATGGACTTGGGTTATGAACGAAGGAAGGAGAGTCCATGGGCTTAAGCCCATGATCCCTAATATAAATACCCTTAACCACCATTTCTCACATATTCCATACACACACTCAAAACACACACATTCCAACCGATCAAGATTCGAAGCCGAGACCCGAGATTTTGTTGATAGATCTGAGTTGGTAAGGTAAGAACAAATCCAACAAAGCTAATATTACTGAAAATGGTTAGGATTGGATGGGTTAACCGGACCCGAAACCCAAACTGCCCAAATCGGACCCCTAAAACGTCGATTTTAGGCCGATTTGACGGTTGGGATTTGTAGGCGCCGATCATACGATTCCGTGGGTACCAAAATCGAGTTATTTGGCTAAGAAACGAAGGATTTATGGGCAAACAGATTTGCAGCGCGATAACTTCGCCTGCAAGATTAAGTTCGCCTGATGAACTTCGCCTTCAAGCGTAACTTCGCCTTCAAGCCAAGTTCGCCTGATGGCAACTTCGCTGTAAAGCTAAGTTCGCCTAGCTGGTAACTTCGCCTACAGCCAAGTTCGCCTAAGGTTTAACTTCGCCTGAAGTCAAGTTCGCCTGATGGCAACTTCGCTGTAAAGCTAAGTTCGCCTAGCTGGTAACTTCGCCTACAGCTAAGTTCGCCTAAGGTTAACTTCGCCTAGAGCTAAGTTCGCCCGAGGGTTAACTTCGCCTAAAGCCAAGTTTGGTTAGAAAATAAATTATAAAGCGATAAGTTAAAGTAAGCTAATACTAGGCCACCAGATTAGATCAGACGAGTATTGATACGTGTAACTTGTACAGTCAGCCGAGCTCAGTTAGAGAAGGGATTTACAGCTATCAGAAAAAGAAGCAGAATTCAGGTGAGTTTCTAGCCCCATTCCTTGTTATGTTTTCGGGGCTGTGTGCATACTCGATGTGTTGTTAATACATTTATCCTAAGTGATAAGTGTATGTCATATGTGATATGTGTGATAGATATGAATGATTGTTTGTCGGTACGCGAACGATCTTCGGATATTGCGCGTACTGTCAGGTTAAAAATAAAGGTACGAATATTATATATCGAAGATGTATGAATATTTCAAATGAATACTTGTCGGGGCGTGAACGATCTTCGGATATTACACGTAACGACAAGGGGTATGGTTGTTAAATGAATGAGGTAAAGAATTCCTAGAGTGTTCTTATGTTATAATGTAAGTATGTGTATATAGGTACACGAATGGCATGTGAATTCTACGTTCGACATAGTAAGTTAGGATGGCAAATCCCTCTAGCTTCCGTCGGACATAGACTCGGCTGGTAATGGCGTAGTTAAGGACTGCGAGCCTTATACGTGAAGTAGATGATATATGTAAACGTAGATAAGGACTGCGAACCTTATACGTAATGTAGATAGGCGTCAGCATAGGAAAGGACTGTGAACCTTATACGTGCTGTATTTGTAGCATAGGGGAGGACTGCGAACCTCGTACGTGCTATGAATTAGGTTGCAACATAGGGAAGGACTGCGAACCTTGTACGTGTTGTGGATGTATTTCAGCATAGGAAAGGACTGTGAACCTTATACGTGCTGATTTTGTAGCATAGGGGAGGACTGCGAACCTCGTACGTGCTATGAATTAGGTTGCAACATAGGGAAGGACTGCGAACCTTGTACGTGTTGTGGATGTACTATGGTATAGGGAAGGACCGCGATCCTTGTACGTACCATAAATGGTGAACATAGGTAAGGACTGCGAACCTTGTACGTGTTCACGACCTTGAGTACAGGTATAGACGGTGAACTATGAACGTACTCTCGGTAGACTGAGGTTAGTGATAGTAGATATGTATGTATGTATGGTAGCGGGTATGTATGTAGAACAGAAGGGTAACTAGTGAAGTATGGATATGTATCTACGGATATGTATGTATGTGTATGTATTGTATGGCGTTCGATTAACTAGAACTCACTCAGCGTAGCTGACTTTTAGTATGCACGCAGGTGAGCTGATTATAGAGTTAGCATGAGGATGACACACGGCATGGATTGAACGGCTGGCATCTGAAGAAAGAAGTAAAGATGTTTTAAATATAAAGTTTTGTCTTATGGTATCAAAGAAAAGATTTAATGTTTTGTAACAAATGATTGATGTTTTATATTCCGCGAAAAGTTTTAATAAACTCTGATTTGAAGAACTGTGTTTATGAGTAAATCCGACACGAAAGTAGGGCCACCGGGTTCGGGGCCTTACAAGTAGGCAAAGTATCATATCTTTCCACAGCTATCACATACCATAAACTCATCTTCATATGACTTCTACTTAAGGGTTTCACTTTAATCAGTCTCTCCCTTCATTGTAACTGACATATTTCCTTTCAAAGCCTCGATGTAAACCGAGTATCTAGACTTATGATATTTATCTAGGATTTCGCCTCGAAGATCTTCATGACATGGAACCCTCAGGCGACCAAATCTGATTTTTCACATTATAAGTATTATCTTCCAAATCTCGGTGTACCCAGAAAATTTTATTTCTTTTTCATCTTGCTCTCATCCTTTATAACTTCTATTGCGTCTCGCGGATCTCGCTCATGAAATTCGAAGTGCTAGCTAATTTATACAACTCAATCGTCGTGATAACCTCTCCACCTTTATGACTTAGTGCATCAGTGACCTCGTTAGCCTCGCCAGGATAATACTTTATTTCACAATCATAATCCTTTAACAGCCGTACGCATCTTCTTGTCTCATATTCCATCCTTTCTGCTTGAATAGATATCCAAACTCTTATAACCTGTATCAATGGTACACATTGAATACCTAGCATACAGTTACTTTTTCTTCAATGTCTCCAACACTTCTCTCTCAAGTGTTCATCATGGTCGGAATTATTCCTTGAATATGTCAAGATTATCATCAATAAAGGCAATGACATATTTGTCCAAAATCTGATGACATTCCCAATTCATCATAACCATATGCCGCTGGAGCATTCTTCAATCCCAACGATATCACGAGAACTCTTAGTGTTAATATCGTGTCTGAAACGTTGTCTTATGGATGTCTGTCTCTTTCACTTTCACCTGATGATAGACAGCTCTGAGGTCTAATTGCGATGACCAACTAGCAGCTTGCATTTGATCCAACAAATCATCAATTTGTGGCAACGAATATCTATTCTTCACCTTAAGCTTGTTCAACTCGCAGTAATCCTTACATATTCTCATAGTTCCGTCTTTCTCCTTCATGAACATCACCGGTACACCCTGCAAGTAAATTCCCGGCATTAAAAACCTTTGTCGAGGAGTTCTTGCAGTTGGGACATTAACCCTTTCATATCGGACGACGTCAGGCGGTAATTTGCTTTTGCAACGGGTTGTGCTCCTGGTATTAAATATATCTGGAATTCTTCCTCTCGTTCCAGTGGCAGCCTCGAAAGGACATCTAGGAACACTTCCGGATAGTCACACACTATAAGAACATCTTTCACTTCTTTCGTCTTGGCCGTAGCTTTGATGACTTACGCCAGATACGCACCGCACCCTCGTCTTAACAAACTCTTTGGCTTTTACCATCGAAATGACATTAAGCCCTGAACTTCCTTAAATATCATAAATCGTCACTGTATTGCCATCCAAATACTTCAACCTTGTCAACTTAATCTTACGTGCTATATGAGCCTCGACTCAAACAACAATTCCATTCCCAAACGACATCGAACTCTCTTAAGGCTAATCAATAAGAGTAGCAAGGAATTCACGTCCCTCTAGATCTACCTTACAATTCTTAATCATTTTCATACTTTAACAAAAGTATCGCAAGTGGTCTCCTCCATATAGTCTTAGGTATACAACTACCTTCTTCTTAGTGTCTTCCTTTCATATTCGCTACACTATGTAGCCTTTTCCTTTCATTTCTTTTTTTTTCAACTAGGATATCTTGATAGTTTCCAGTACTTCCCGGTCATCTCTACCTTCACCATTTTCTTCGTTAGTTATGATTACAGCAAGTTCCCTTATGGAACTAGAATTGCAGGCATACTATATTTTCAACTCATTCCAACTGACTTATCTACGTTTCTTTTGTGTTGTTTCCTTTGCAACCTTTAATGCTTCAACGTGCATTATTGGCATTGAAGTGCGAACAAGTGAGCAACTCCCTTAGTGCATTTTACTACAAGCTCCAAGCATGATACTTTCTCATTACTTCCTTCAGTGGAGTCCTACTGCCTACGTATATCATTCTGTCACACATTCTTCAAAAGGGTGTCTGGTTGGCACGTGTCCTACCACAGTGCCCAATATGACCTCCTCGTGCTCGACCATTTTCTTCAGTCATCCTATCTTATCTCTAAGGAAGCACAAACGGTATCACTCTATGAATAATTTAGCACATGATTCGTAAGGTAAGTAGTTAACGACACTGGCCAAGTGTAATTAACTCTTTACATTACTCCTCAGGTTCTACATACTTCCCTATGTGATTTTGCTTGTGCTAATTTCTACTTCTCAGACAATCATAACATACATATAACCTACATTCTTATCCCTATCAATTAAGATAACATACACACATTCTTTCTCTAGCAAATTAAGCTAGCATACAAACATTCTTTCTTTAGAAATTAAACTAACACAATATATTCTTCCACTTTCATTTAACATGCATATACATATTTTTTTAACTTATTACACGAACTTAATCATGCAACTTACCGTTAACGAGCTTGCTTGAGCGACACATGGCTTTCTTGAACTAGCATCTTCTTTCTTTTCTTACTTAAGTCTCATTCTCTGTTCGAGTCTAAGCATGTAGGATGTTTATTTCTCTTGAACTTATGTTCTGATACCAACTTGTAAGGCCCCTGTCCCGGAGCCCTACTTTGGACGTTGGATTACTCATCAACACAGTACTAAATATTAGAGTGAATTAAAACTTTTCACGGAATATAAAAACATCGACCATTCATTACAAAATATTAAAATCTTGTCTTTAAACTTTTAAATTAACTTAATAGAAAACATCATAACTTTTCTTCACCAGATGCCAGTCAGGTTGGTCCATGCCGAGAAGTTATATGCTAAGTTTTCGAAGTGCGCGTTCTAATTACGAAATGTGCAATTCTTAGGTCACGTGATAAATCCTGAAGGGATTACCGTGGACCCAGCTAAGATTGAGGCGATAACGAATTGGAAGACTCCTCAGAATCCGACTAACATACGAAGCTTCTTAGGGTTAGCTGGCTACTATCGGAGTTTCATCGATGGTTTTTCCAAGATAGCCGCACCATTGACCGTTATGACCCGAAAGTCGGTAGTATGCAGTTGAGGAAAATTCCAGGAAGAAGCCTTTGAGGAATTAAAGAAGAGACTCACACAAGCTCCAATCATTGCCTTACCTGATGGTGACGAGGATCTGGTTGTTGTACTAATGCTTCGCATCGTGATTTAGATTGCGTGTTAATGCAACGAGGGAAACTGATAGCTTACGTGTCTAGACAGTTGAAAGTCCATGAGAGTACTTATCCGACTCATGATTTAGAGCTAGCAGCAGTAGTCAATGCTCTCAAGATATGGAGGCATTATCTGTATGGTACTAAGTGTACCATTTACACAGATCATAAGAGTTTAAAGTACTTCTTCGAGCAGAAGGAGTTGAACATGAGATAAAGGAGATGGTTGGAGTTGTTTAAGAATTACGACTGCGACATAAAATACTATCCTGGTATAGCTAATGTGGTCGTTGATGCGCTAAGTCGTAAGAATGAAGAAGTCATAACAATAGTGAAGTCATACCAGCTGATTATGAATTCAAGTCTTTTTGAAGAAATCATCAAAGTGCAGTCATAGGTATTAGTAGATGAAGGGTTAGTGAAGAAAGAAAGAATTTACGGCCAGCAAGATGAGTTGATGGAAAACACTCATGATGTTAAGACTAGGTTTGACCGTATGTGGATTCCCCGTCATGGAGATCTTAGAGGTCGAATCTTAGACGAAGCTCATAAGTCAAGATACTCAATTCATCCTAGAGCTACAAAGATGTACCAAGATTTGAAAAGAGATTATTGGTGGCTAGGAATGAAAAATGATATGGTGGATTATGTTAGTAAGTGCTTAACTTGTTTACAAGTCAAAGTCGAACATCAAAAGCCTTATGAAAAAATGCAACCGCTTGAGATACATGAATGGAAATGGGAACACATCACCATGGATTTCATAACTAAGCTACCTTGTACAGCTAAGCATCATGATACCATATGGGTGGTTATGGACCGTTTGACCAAGAGTGCTCACTTTCTACCCATACGATTGGCTATCTCGTCAGAAACGTTAGCAAGCTTGTTCATAAAAGAGGTTGTGACTAAGGATGGAGTACCGTTATCGATCGTGTCTGATAGAGATACTCGGTTTACTTCGAGGTTTTGGAAGAAGTTCCATGAAGCTATGGGAACGAGATTGAATATCAGTACGACATATCATCCTCAAACCAAAAATGGACAGTCTGAAATGATGATCCAAACCCTTGAGGATATGCTACGTGTGTATGTTTTAGACTTTGGAGGAAATTGGGATGATCATCTGTATCTGGCAGAGTTTTCCTATAACAACATTTATCATTCAAGTATTGGTATGTGTAAGGCCCCGTTCCCGGTGCCTCACTTTAATGTCGAATTTACTCATAAACACAGTTCTTAAAAATCAGAGTTAATTAAAACTTTCGTGGAATATAAAACTTTAACCGTTTATTACAAAACATTTAATCTTTTCTTTAAAACCACAACTTAGAATATCATATTTAAAACATCGTTTCTTCTATATTCAGATGCCAGCCGTTCAATCCATGCCATGTGCCATCCTCATGCCGGCTCTTTAGTTTGCTCACATGCGTGCATACTAAAAGTCAGCTACGCTGAGTGAGTTCTAGTTAATTAAGCAACTTACCATACAACCACTACATACATTTATATTCATGTCCGAAGGCACATATCCACTGTCTAACCTATTACTGCTTAACCACTTAATTACCCCTACAGCTTAGCCTATTAATTACCCCTATAGCTTAACCACTTATGCCACTTTATGCCACTTAATAACGAAGGCACACATAGACTCACTCTATCACGTGCTCACGTTACGCCCCTAACACTATTACTAGACCCCTATCCACTTCTATCTCATTATACTTCTACTTGTCTATAACCCACTTCCCACCAGCACATCATTTACATATTAAGCAAGTCACGTCATAAAATTCACACACTAATAACCACTAGAAAATCACTATCCTTGACGATACGTGCAATATCCGAAGATCGTTCACACACCGCCAAGCATTATATAATAGCTACCTTGTATATCATCTATCGCATCAAACATTATAGCATACACTTACCATTTAAGTTAAGTGTATTCACACTTCACATCGAGTATGCACACAGCCCTGAAAACATAACAAGGAAATGGGGCTAGAAACTCACCTGAACTCTGCTTCTTTCTCCGATAGTTGTTAATCCCTTCTTTAACTAAGCTCGGCTGACTGTATATAAGTTATACGTATCAAAACTCGTCCTATCGTATCAGATAACTTTTACTTAGTATTAAGCGAACTTAGTATTATGCGAACTTAGATACACACGAACGTATTTGGCAAAGTTATCTACAGTAGCGACGGGTTTCGATTTTTAACCCCATAACACCTCTGTTCAACCAGTAACCCTTCGATATGATGTTAATCATTCCTGTGAACCTTCCCATGGTCATTTTGGATAAGACTCGGCCCGAAAACGTATAAAGTTTGGACCTTTAAGCTAAAACATTCAATACTTGATCAAAGATTTATTTTAAACGAGTCGTGCCTAGCCGTGGGTTTCTTAACTTCGTTTTTTAACGTCAAGTTTGTTACTTTAATACTCATTTATACCCGATCTACTCTAGGTTCAAGTTCCAAGGCTAACCATTCATAAAAACGTAAACTTTAAGATCAAGAACATACTTTTTTGTGTTAGTTTGGTCTTGGTTAGCTTGCTTATGTACCTTAAACCTCGGATCTATCTATATCTAACCTTGAATCTCGCTCCTTCTTCTCTTTCTTTCTATCGGCCGATATTTAGCAAGTGTGTGTGTGTTTTTGGTGTGTGTAGAGATTATGGAAAGATGGAATGAGGAGTTAGGGTTTTAGGATGGTTTAAGGGGTATTTATATCCTTTAAAGCCCAAGGATCTAAGGCTCATCCCACCATCTTAATCCATTTAATTACCCAAGTCCATAATTCTTTCTATATTTAATATTAATTAAATATTAACACTCGTTTTTAAATCATAGACTTCTTTTATTTATTATTATAAAATTTGGGATGTTACAGTATGCCACCGTTTGAGATGCTATATGGTAGACGATGCAGAACCTAGGTGTGTTGGGGAGATATTGGTCAGAATAAAATGGGAAGTTTAGAAGTGATTCAAGAAACATCTTCAAAGTTCGATCAGATTAATGCTAGAATGAAAGCTGCTCAAGACAGGCAGAATTCGTATGCTGATAAGTGGCGACGAAAGACTGAGTTTAACGTTGGTGACAATGTAATGCTCAAAGTCTCGCCTTGGAAAGGGATTATCCATTTTAGAAAAATAGGAAAGTTGAGTCCAAGGTACATTCGACCATTTAAGATTATGGATCGTGTGGGTGAAGTGGCTTATAAGCTGGATTTACCCGATGAGTTAGAATGAATTCATTCAACCTTCCATGTTTCTCATCTGAGAAAATGTCTAGCTGATGACACATCTCACGTTCCATTGATGGACATTGAGGTTAATGAACAGTTTAATTACATTGAGCAACCCGTGGAAATAGTTGATCGCAAGGAGAAGCAACTTCGTCATAAGGTTATACCTTTAGTGAAAGTCATATGGAAGCAGCGCAAGGGATTAGATGCTACTTGGGAAGCTGAGGATAATATGCGCATGTTTTACCTTAATCTATTTAGGTAATAGTTAGGTTTCGGGGACGAAACCTCTTTAAGGAGGGAAGATTTGTAACGCCCCGAATTTTATAACATTAATAAAAGAGAGTTTATGTTTTGAAACATGTGTTAATATTTAAATAGATTAAATAAAAGAAAAGTGTATGGACTTGGATAATTAAAGATGGGATAAAGGATGGGATGGGCCTTAGGCCCATGGGCTTAAGAGGGTATAAATATCCCCTTAAACCTCCCTAAAACCCTAAACCCCTCATTTCTTTCCATCTTATTCTCTACACACTCAAACACACACATACATAAACAAACTCACAGCCGCGAGATAGAGGAGAAACCCGAGACCAAACCAAGCCTATAACTTGACAGATCTTGAACGTGCAAGCAATATACAAGATTGTAGTTCATCACCAAGCTAAACCATAACCTTAAAAACACGTAAAGGTATGTCCTTTATCTTTAAAGTTTACGTTTTTATGAACGGTTAGTCTTGACACTTAAACATAGAGTAGATCGGGTATAAACGAACCATAAAGTAGCAAACTTGATGTTAAAATGAACTTAACGAACCTACAGTTATGAAAGGCTCGTTAAAGAAAACCCTAGATCTAGTTTTGAACGTTTTAATCCTAAAGGTCCAAACTTTATGATTTCCCGGATCAAGTCTTATCCGAAAACGACCATGGAAACGTTTACGGGATTGGTTAATATCATATCAAGGGTTTACATGTTGAAACATAAATGGTTAGTGGGTTAAAACCAAACCCGTAGCTGCTGCACCTTAAGTTCGCTACTTTTAAGTTCACCACTTTCAAGTTCGCCTGCTGTTATGTTCGCTTACATATAAGTTCGCCTGTTGTCAAGTTCGCTTACATCTAAGTTCGCTTATATCTAAGTTCTCTTACATCTAATTTCACTTATATATAAGTTCGCTTATATCTAAGTTCGCTTGTATCTAAGTTCTCTTATGTCCAAGTTCGCATACATTGAGACCTAGATACATGGTGACCCGTATATGTATGTATATACATGTATACACTTGATGGTATGCATTGTAAGGACCTAAGGAGATAAAATACAAGAATGTTAAAATAAATAAAAACCATACATGTATACAAGGCCATTAGATTAGACCTAATGAGTATTGATACATGTAACTCATATACAGTTAGCCGAGCTCAATTAAAGAAAGGGATAACGATTAACGGAGAGCGAAACAGGATCCAGGTGAGTTTCTAGCCCCATTCCTTGCTATGTTTTCGGGGCTGTGTGCATACTTGATGTGAATTGTTAATACATTTATCCTAAGTGATAAGTTAATGCCATATGTGATATATGTGAAATGTATGAATGATTGCTTGTCGGTACGTGAACGCTCTTTGGATATTGCACGTACTGTCAAGTTATAATCATGAATATGAATGATGTGGATAATGTATGAATGATATGTATGTATGTTATGAATGAATGTAAGAGATGGTTAGGTACAAAAGAAAGGAACTGAGCCCTAATAATACTCAATGTAGAAAGGGACCGGACCCTAATAATATCCGAGGCAGAAAAGGGACCGAGCCCTTATAAATCTCGAGGCAGAAAAGGGACCGAGCCCTTATAAATCTCGAGGCAGAAAAGGGACCGGACCCTAATAATATCCGAGGCAGAAAAAGGGACCCGACCCTAATAATATCCTAGGCAGATTAGAATAATGTAAAGTAGAATTTAAAAGAAAGTATGAAGGTAAGTATGTATATTATGAACGAAGTATGAGAATATGAAGTATGTATGAAAGTATGTAGTTATGAATGTATTGTATGTTGTATGATTAACTAGAAATCACTCAGCGTAGCTGACTTTTAGTATGCACGCAGGTGAGTAGAATGAAGCAGCTCGCTTGAGGAGAACACGTGGCACATGAATAAGAGACTGGCATCTGAAGACTAAAGACGTTTTATAATTAATGTTTTTGATTTGAATGACAATATGTTTGATAAGAAAAAGTTAAGGATTAATGTGTAATGTTTTATGAATGTTTTAATATTCCGCAAATGCCTTATTAACTATGATGATTAGAACTGTGTTTATGAGTAAATCCAACGTCCAAAGTAGGGCACCGGCAACGGGGCCTTACAAAATTGCAGCCACCACATGTTCACAAGGAATACCTGGGTTGCATATATAACATAGTTCAAACACTACCCAACTAACTACATAATTCAAACACTACCCAACTAACTACATAATGGCATACATAATACAAAATTGATACAATAGACAATTTCATACCTATCAGCTCCCACTTTCTACATGAACATGTCCTATTAACCAAATCAACAACTCTTTGCTTACCTGGTCTGCCACTAACTTGATATAGATCTCCCACATTCCACTGAACAGTATAATGTGCTGCATTTGTCCGGATTTTTTGCAACTCAATATTGGTAGTGGGTGTAAGCAACCCTTCACTCTTGTCTATAACCTCTAAAACATTCACTATCCTTCTCATTAAGTACTCCCTTATGTATTCAAGTGCTGACAAGATTGGCTTGTGTCTGCCTTCCACTATCTTACCATTAAAAACCTAACACATGTTGTTAATCAACATATTAGACATTTCTCTCCTATGAACAAATCAAAGAAGATGTTAATCACAGAGCTAAAGTTATTAGTCGACACATTAAATAGATAAAGTACATACAAGAGAAGTGTGACTTAGACCAGTGTTTAGGATGAATGTTGGACAACCACAAGTGGGCATCCTGGTTGAATGCTTTTAACTCATTCATTACAGTCTCAAATTCAGGAATGGTTGTTGCATGTAACATCATGATATTTTCGGGTTAATAATATCAAATTCAAAAACTTAAAGTGCCAAAAATGCCAAGTTCCAAAAGTACAAAAACTTAAAATGTAAAAATCTGTTTTTCTGTCCTGTAGCGATACGCGACGGGTCAGAGGACAAGCCCATTGCGTATCACGAAGGGCATATATCAAAAATCAAGAAATAGGTGACGTGGCGATAAGCGACGGCCTAAACTCCAACGTCATCGCGTATAGCGATGACGTGGTCTGACAGGTAAGACACGTGTCCCGCCACGTGTCCACACGTGGTACAATGTTCGCCATGTGTCACCATGTGGCACTGCATCTGCCACGTGTCACCACGTGGCAAGCCTACATACTGTGTCATCAAGCCTAGTCGCGATACGCGACGGTCTATCCCTAAACCCATCGCGTATCGCTATCTATTTAAATAATAATAAAAAGATACAGGAACCCATCGCGTATCGCTATGGGTCACCATATCAGGGTCTATATATAGGGGCTCCAACTCTCATTCTCAACACACCATATCACATACATCTCTCTCTCTCTCTCTAAAAAGATCTCTCTAGAAATTACCTTGTAAAACGTGTCATCAGTCCCCTCGTAAACCGTGTCATTTAAACCGACGTTTCCTCGATTTCCGTGCCATACACCAACGACATTATCTCGAAGAACGTGCCATCCCAAGACGAGCCGACTCCGCCTCGAAGCACGTGCCAAGAAAGATTAAAGAAACGATGTACCTTGATAAACCTGTTGAAGAAGGTGTTGATCAAATAACTCAAGAACCAAAGAGGCGTCGAAGTGCTGCCCAAGTTCCTAGGGTATTTATAAAAAAAACAAGGTAGGCATAATGCCCAAATAAATAATAATAAAACATCAAGGCTTAAAACCCTAAGTAGAGGATATACTCGATACCTTGAAAAATAACAAAAGAAAACATAACAAAGAACATAAAAGAAAGAGATATGATTATGATATGAATCTTTGTTATAACTATTATTTAAGTTTACTATTATTATTATTCTTTAATAATATGTAAAAGAAAAGTATACATTTCTTCAAGAAGAAGAAATGTAGTATTTAAAGAAAGATAAATAAGTAAAACTAAAGGTTTAACTTATAAAAGAAAGGAAGTAAAAATTTAAACTAAAGGTTTAAATAAAGAAAGGTGTTTTAAACTAATGGTTGAAAGAAAGTATAATCGAGGTAAAGATTATATAAAAGAGATTAGAGGTCTTAAGCGGGATTAAAGATTCGGTACTAATGAAAGTTATACTCATACTATAGGTGCGAGATAACAAAGAAAGGAAGAACCGATCAGTGTATTGAAGTTGATCATTTCAAGAAAGGGGAATACACCCAACTTTGTAAAACTTGTTTAATCGAGTCAAATAAATGAATTGAATTACATGAGATTACGTATCTCCAAAACATTATAAACAAAAGTAATTGCTAGCCAATAGGCTTCCGTGTACGTTTGTTTGGATCCTTACATATGTGGTAAAAAGTTGGTGGGCACACCGCGCCACACTTGGTCACGAGCCTCCGCCAGGATGGGCCGGACCTAAGTTACGTCCGAGTGAGGGTGATCATGTGTGTACGTATGGTACTTAATTAATGTCAAACGTTGCGGTGTTTGCCGGGTGTCTTGTGTGTGACTTAAGTTTATAATTGTGCTTTGTTTTAAAACTTGATTATTCCTAAGCCACGATGGGTCCGACCTAAGTTATGTCTCAAGTGGTAATCAAGTAAAAGAAAATATTTTATGCGTCAGCTTATTCACCAGCATATGTTGCTGACATATTTTCTAAACATTTTGCAGGTAATCAAGAATAGGAGCTTGGAATGCTCGAAGTGCTTTGATATCCGATGGCTCGGATGAAACTTTTTTTTTAAACTCTTAATATGTAAATGGTGGTTTTTGATAAACAAGTACTCTTTGTAACGTTAATGGGTATTTTATAATCCCATCATTTGTTAAGTATATATATAATATTTTAAATCCACGTAATTATAACTTCCGCTTTAAACATGTAACTTTGATTTATTTACAAATGTGGTACCAACATATGTGTCATACGCCTAGGCAGTGGTTTGGGGTGTGACGTTGCATGAGCACACTTATATAGCATATCTTTGTATAACTTTCCTCTGAAAATTCCCTTCATATTCTCATGAATATGCCTAACACAAAATCTGTGCTCAACACATGGAAACAAATTTTCAATAGCAGGAAGAAGGCCATGTTCAACATAAATAATTAATTAGTCCTATCTGACAAGAAATTTAAAACTTAAAAACAAAAAAAAAACTAAAGAACATACCTTTTGCCTATCAGTCATGAAAGTGAAACCTGATTTTGGACCCAAATCCAGATCATCTCCTAAGTTTTTTAGGAACCAAGTCCAAGAGTTGAGATTTTATTTCTCTACAACTTCAAAGGAAACCGGGTAGATTCCATTATTTGGGTCAACTCCAACTGCAGATAATATTTGACCTGGGAATGGTCCTTTCATGAATGCACCATCTAGGCCCAGTAGATCCTTGCCTATTGCCTTAAACCCTTGCTTTAATGCACCAAAACAAACATAGATCCTTTTGAACCTTTTAGTAGGTAGATTTGTGTCTGTGTCCTGCTCAACCAGAATTTTAACAGTGGTACCTAGATTTTGTTTTTTTTAATTCAAGCACATAATCCCTAACAATACCATACTGTGTTGTGTAATCTCCTTACACCATTTTCTTGTCTTTAGCCCTAGCCATGTATGCTTTTAATCTTGAAATTCCTTGTTCATATTTTCTTTGAAATTGTTCTTGTACAGACTTGACAGGTTTTTCAGGGTTTGAATGAACTTGATCTAGCAATTGATATGATAAAAAGGTTGATGTGAAAGCATTAACTTTCCTGGTTTGAAGGCAGTAATGCTCACTATGCATTCTTCTCAACACCCAAGATTCAACACCTTTTGGGTTTGAAACTAACATTGCCCAAGGACATTGAAATTTGTCTGGGTCTGTCTTTTTTCCCCTACCACCAACATTATTAGGGCCCTTACTCTTACCTAACACAATCTTTTGTTTCCCTTTTTTCTAAAGAAGCCCCTTCACTTCTCTTTCTGTTCCCAACATGCCATTTGGATTTTGGTTGACTGGCAATACGTACTCCATGATCATTAATATCAAATTCTGGTAAAGAACCACCAGATTGTACCCTTAACCTAACTTTATCATCCTTTGCAATAAACAGCTTCCTCCTAGTTTCAATTGAATGTTTTTATAACCAACAACTTGACTTCTTGCTTGGTCCCAAACTCTTGTCCTATGAAAAATTTGACTCTAGATTCCTTATCCCTATTTTCAGTTGCCCTTCTAATAGCATAAAAGTGGTGTTTTCTAATACTAGTCTCATTCTTATCAGAGTTTGACCCACTAGGTATTTTGTCATTGTCTAAAACTTCATCTTGTATATCTATATCTTTAGGGTCAGGGTTATTCTTTTTCACTTCTAAGTCAACATTATTAGTGTACTCTCTCATATAAACTTCAGGATCAACAAAAAGTTTGCCCTCATCAACTTTAAAATCACTATCACTATCATTCTCACCCTCATTCCCAACCTTTATTTTCACATTGAAGTCAAAATCACTATCACGATCACTATCATCCTCACATTAATTAGCTTTAAAATCACTATCATCATTATCATCCTCACCCTTACTATCACTCTCAACCTTACCCTCACTTTCACTATCAATCTAACTCTCTAGCACAACATCCTCATCATCTAGCCCAATTTCATCACCCCGTAGCCCAACATCATCACCCTGTGGCCCAACATCTACATCTAGCCTACCATCAGCCTCTGGCCCAACATCACCATCTATCCCAGCATCAGCCTCCGGCCCAATATCACCATCTAGCCCACCATCACCCTCTGGCCCAATATCACCATATAGGCCACCATCACCCTCTATCCCAACATCGACATCTAGCCCATCACCCAGTGGCCCAACATCTACATCTAGCCCACCATCACCCTCTAGCCCAACATCTACATCAACATCTAGTCCATTATCAGCTTCTACCCTACAATCAACATCTGTCCCACCATCACCCTCTAACCCAAAATCCACCTCTAGTCGTGTTTATAACGGATTGGAGATTTAAGCTTTGCACAAGATCGTGTTTTAAATTTATAAAAGTGATTTCTACTAAAACTAAACACACACAAAATAGGCAAGTGTACCTATCGTATATGTAGGATAGTGTTGGTAAGAACCAAGTATCGATCCGTGGACACAAATGTTTCTAATAATGAATCTTCGTCTTACTTTAATCAGAGGGTTTAATCATTTTTAGGTTGATTTTTAAACTTTTTATAAAAGAGAAATACTTATTGTTAGTGCACGGTTTTGCGTCTAGAGTCTTTGTATTTATCGTTAATGTTTATTTGATGATTAATGTAATATTTAATGTTTATTTTGAACTAGTTCGTTAAGTTTAAGTCTAGTTCGCTACGGATGTTAGCGAACTAAGACTAGTTCGTTAAGTTAAGTCTAGTTCGCTAGGAATGTTAGCGAACTAAGACAGTATAATGTATTCCCTCCTAATTCGTTAGGGGATGTTAACGAATCAGGGGGCGGTTCGTTATGTTAAATTATGTAACGAAGGGGAAGCTGGTTCGCTAGGGGATGTTAGCGAACCAGGTCGCCTTCTATATATAGTGAACAACTTTTCACTTGTAAGAGAGTTTAGAGAGAGATATAACATTATTCAGAAAAGTTTTAAAGTATTTACTCTCTCTCTCTCAAGCTTCACATTAACGTTATTACACATACATAACATTAAATCAAGGTTAATTATGAGCTAGATCTATAAACGTATTGATAGTATAGATTCGGATCTAAGATCTGTTTATTGTGATTGTTATTGATACGGGAATCAACAAGTGGTATAAGAGCTGTTGGTGCTCGTTTTACACTTGATTTGGTGTTCTATTTATTTCATTTTTGTTAGTTTTCAATTTTATTTGATCTTGAATCAATTTGTGTTTATTTTGGTTGAAATATGGACGAATTGGATTGAATTCGTGTTGATTAAGGTATTGTAGAGGTTTGGATTGGACGAAATGAGATTTGGATTGGATTTGTGTGTTTTGGTTTTGGTTTTGGTTTAAGTCCGAAAAGAGGGATTTGTTTTTGATCAAATTGGTTTTGTTATTGGTGTTAATCGGTTACGAGGTAATGTGTATTGGATTCGGATTTGGTTTACAAGTATTTTGGTAGTTTATTTGTGCAATTTGGTTGAGAAACGAAGTAGTATTACATATTTGGTATTGTTGGATTTCTGGGTTTAATCTTCATAATTTCTGGAAATGAGTTTGAAGATTTGAAGATTTGAAGATGAATGTGATTCGTTATCTTCTTCATGGTGATTCGCTATATGTTTCACTGTGATTCGTTATCAACAGTGCTAATTCGTTATCTTATTCGTTAGCCAATTCGTGTGAGTTATTGCTTCGTGTTATCTAGTTCGTTAACTAGATTAACCGATTCGTGTGACACGTGTTCTTCTTGGGATTTGTGTCATAACAACCTTTGCCACGTGGCATAAGGTGTCAGAGTTTGTTAAAAACGGTTGTAACAACCTGATTCGCTATAGTGTGATTCGCTAATCCACTGTAGCTGATTCGTTAAGCATTCCTTAGTGATTCGCTAAGTTTATGTTGGCGATTCGTTATTAATTATCATCTGATTCGCTAAACTAATCCTGTGCAATTCGTTTGGTCAATTCGTTAAGTTGACTTAGTCAATTCGTTAAGTTGACTTGGTCAATTCGTTTGATCAATTCGTTAAGTTGACTTGGTCAATTCGTTTGGTTAATTCGTTAAGTTGACTTGGTCAATTCGTTTGGTCAATTCGTTTGGTCAATTCGCTAAGTTGACTTGTGATTCGTTACACATTCATCTCATTCGTTATCTGTTTCGCCATTTGAGTGATTCGTTAACCTTATTTGTAATTCGTTAAGTTGACTCGTTCGGTTGACTTTTGATTCGTTAAGATACTTCGTTACTGATCAATCTTAATTTTATTCAGGATTGATTCTCTACAACTGTTCACAGTTCGCTACAACTGTTCATAGTTCGCTACAACTGTTCACAGTTCGCTATAAATGTTCACTAATTCGTTAAGATACTTCATTATTTGATTCGATTTTCAAAGATGGCTGGTATGTATGCATTAGCGTCTCAAAACATGTTGATGCAACAGATGTTGCAACTTGATACTGAGATAGGTTCACATTCTAAATGTCCAAGATTGATGAAGTTCAGTGACTTTGCCAAGTGGGAACCTCGGTTTCGTGCACATTTGGAATCTGTTCATCCTGACTGCTCATATTGTCTTGATGAAGTTTATGTTGCACCAATGATTGGTGATGATACTATTGGATATACTCCTAAAGCTGTTTCTCAATACTCACAAGAAGAGAAGAAAGCTTTAGAAATCGAGATAAAAACATATTCTACTTTGACTATGGCATTACTAGAAAATATCTTCCATCAAGTTGGTAGTATCAAGAGATGTGCATCTTTATTTCAACATCTGCGTATGAGAAGCATGGGAAACACTGCTGAGAGTAAGAAAGTGATGCTCAAGTTTCAATTTCGAAACTTTAATTTATTGAAAGGAGAAACAGTTGAAGAGATGAATACAAGATTTAGTCATTTAATTGCTGAAATGGACAAGATGAAAATGGAAATTTCTGAAAGAGATAAAATTGACACTATTAAAAGTGTGCTTCCAAGTTCCTACTCAACATTTCTAATGGTTTTGAAAAAGAATGATTATTTTCTGAATGAAGACTTGAAGGCACTTGAATTTCTACAAAAAGTCAAAGCTAGAGAATATGATCTTAAGTATCAAAAATCCTCCAAAGAAAATCAAGATCCAGCTTTCTATGGTGGAAGTATGCCTCTTAGTTCAACAATATCTCCAATCACTGCTTTTCTTACTCATGCGGAAAGTGAAAAAGGATCAACAATGTTTAATGATCCAAAAGTTTGTTTCTACTCTGCTGATAATTCGGGTGGTTCTGGAAGTTCAACTAATACAAATCCATTTGCTACACCACCTAGTGTTAATATGAAGGAAGCTGAGCAAAACTTTGCTTTTCTGACGGCTTTTATGTCTTCATATGAAAACTTAGTGAGTAGTAAAATTGCCACAAGTGATTTAACAGATGAGGACTATGATCAGATAGATCCAGATGATCTAGAAATCATGGATTTGAAATGGAACATGGCGATGATTGTTCGTAAAGTTAAAAGATTCATGCAGAGAACTGGAAAAGATCTTCCAGCTTTAAACAAGAAGTTGGGTTTTGACAAATTAAAAGTAAAGTGTTATAATTGTCAAGAATTTGGGCATTTCGCGAAGGAATGTGATAAACCTAAGAAAGAATACACTGGTTCTCGTGGTCAGCATCAAAATTCTTCTACACCACGAGGAAGTGATGATGAAAGGAAACCATTTTCTTCTACAACACAAGCAATGTTAGCAGATGGTAATGATTGGTCACAACGGTTACTATGCAATGATGTTCAAGCAAATTTGGCTATGTTTGGGTTACATAAAGACTGTCTAGATGCTGCTGGTAGTGAGATGTCTTCCGATAATGATACTGGATCTGATTCTGACTACTCTTGCGACAAGCCTTCTGAATCAATGTTTGCTTGTATGGCCAAGATCAATGAGGTTAGTAATTCTATTTCTACTACTTCATGTGTTAAAGTATCATGTGTTGACTGTGAATCTAACAAATCTAAGTTAGAAACATTGAAAAATCAAAATGATAATCTTATAAGAGAAATTGCTTCTCTTAAGGATACATATCGACAATCTCTTGAATCTCAAAGGAGATCTCGAGAAAAGATTGAAACATTGTCGACAAGTAACCATGATCTCAAAGCCGAGTTAGCTGTGAAAATGACCATTAATGAACAAAAGTTTCAGGAAATTTTGAAACATCATTCTAAGATAACTGAGCTTGAGAATGAGGTTCTTGAATTGAAAAACAAATTGGGGAAATTTAGAAATTCATCTTTTCTGTTGAATGAAATTATTGAAGTATCTGGAAAACAAAAAGATTCTAAGAAAGGTATTGGTTTTGTTGAAATTCCACCACCTTTTCATAATGATTATAAAATTAATCCTTTTGCAAGAAAAGAAGAGGATTTGATTCAAAAAGAATCGGTGATTTCTGAAAAACCTAAATTGGTTAAACCTGAAATTGTCAAATCCCAAGTTGCTCCTCAAAAACCTCATGTGGAAAGTAAAAAGGTCTTTGTTGAAAATATTGATAAAGTGATTATTGAAGATGTGTTTGAACCTGAGATAATACACAAGAATAAGAACATTCCTAGTTCTAATCATATTCTTTGCGAACCTCAAGAGTTTGAGGAAGCTGTGTATGGTTCATTCAAGCCTCAAATGAACAAGGAAGAAACTGTGAATACTAAACCAGTGAGGATAAAGAAGTCAGTTAAACCAAAGATTTCTGACGAGGACTTAATGCGTTTCATTAATCCTCCGAGTACTAAGTCTTATTCGGCTAGAGTTTTTAAGTTAAAGGGAATGGATACAATGTTCACTGAAAAAGACATTCCAATCAGTATCATTAAACCTGAACTAATTGAGAGTGTTTTTGTCAATGAAACTTCAAAAACTCATGAACTTGAACGTGTGTATGCTCAAACAAAAACTTCAGTTCAATCTGATCCATTGACTAAGGCAAAACAATTTTTAACACAAGCTAAGAAGATTAACTTTGTGAAGTCAACTGGAACAGATACACTAAAAAGCTTTTCAAACTGTTCTAATTTAGATTTTTATTTAAAGAAGAAATCTGACTTATCTGATGAGTTTGCTAAGAGCATGACTAAAAATGTGAGTCATCATCAATCATCGGCATCATTTATTCCAATTACTTCTAAACATCATCGTGTAGACATGCGAACTTGTTTTTTATGCGGTCAACAAGGTCATGTTGTGAGGAATTGTAGTCAACAGAACTATCAGAATCTTCATCCTTTTATCAAGGACAAATCTAAGCCAATTCCATTGGTCAAGGAGATTCTGAAACGACCTGTGTCGTATGCTGATGATACTCATATTTTGTTCTCTAATGTGAATCCTCGGAAGGTTCTACATGTCAATGAGACACACGGTCAAGTGAAACCAAAATTCATTCCAACTGAACCTATATGTCAAAACAAGAATTCAAACATTTTTCAGGCAGCTTACTTTAGACGAAAGTCTAGGAAGCCGGTAACTTATTCACAAGTGGCTGAACAACAATTGAAATCTTTTAAAGTTAATGATCAAAGAGAAAACCAAAAGGTGCCCAAGACTGAGGCATGGGCTGCCTTTTTGAACTAATCACTTTTGTTTGTGTGTAGGGTTCATCCAAGAACATTTCTGGTGAAAATTGGATCATGGATAGCGGATGTTCTCGTCATATCACTGGGAATCTCAACCTATTAAACAACGTAAGAAATATTCAAGGAGGTTATATAGCATTTGCTGGGAATTCTGGGGGCATGATCACACAAGAAGGTGAAGTTTCAAATGGTCACATTACGTTTGAGAAAGTGAATTATTGTGACAAGGTTAATCATAATTTATTGAGTGTATCGCAGATTTGTGATAAAAAGTACACTACGATATTTACTGACAAAGAGTGTCTTATCTTGAAACCGGGTTATGTTATTCCCTAGGACATGGTTGTCATGCGATCACCACGATCAAATTATATTTATGTCTTAAATATGAGTTCTAAGATATCAACATCGATCGAAACATGTTTTGTCTCGAAAGCAACCGAGAAAGACTCGATTCTATGGCATCGTAGAATGGGTCACATACATGTCAGAAAGATGAATTATTTAATGGCAAATGACTTAGTTGAGGGTGTCTCGTTAAAGAATTTTAAGTTATCTGATCACTGCGTTGCATGCAAAAAGGGCAAGCAGAAGAAGATGACACATCCCTCTAAGTTATTGAATTCCATTGATCCTCCTCTTGAACGACTTCATATGGATTTGTTTGATCCAGTGAATCGTGCGAGTATTTATGGAGACTGGTATTGTCTTGTAGTGACAGATGATTATTCAAGATATTTATGGGTGTTATTTATGAGTTCAAAAGATCAAACACCGGTTTTGGTACAAAACCTTATTACTAAGATCGAATCACTGTACAAACAAAAGGTGAGGAGAATCCGAAGTGATAATGGTACTGAATTCAAAAACACTATATTGGATTTCTTTTGTATTCAAAAGGGAATTCACCGAGAATATAGTGCACCTTATGTACCTCAACAAAATGGTCTTGCTGAAAGGAAAAATAGAACTCTGATTGAAGCTGCACGTACAATGATCGCTGATTCAAAGCTTCTTGTTCAATTTTGGAATGAGGCAGTGAATACAGCTTGTTATACGCTTAATCGGGTTCTAACAGTGAAACGACTCAAGAAAACAAGCTACGAGATCTTAAATAATAGAAAACCTAATTTAAAGTACCTGGAACCATTTGGGTGTCCGTGTACAATATTGAAGAAGGATTCGGGTAAATTTGAAGAAAAAGCTATCGAAGGGTATTTCTTGGGATATGCATCTCCAAAGAAAAGGGTTTTTAACTTCACATCTGGCTGTGTTGAAGAATGGTACCATGTGGACTGTCAAAAGTACACAACTCCTCTTCAAGGGAAAGGTCCAGACTGGATGTTTGACTACGATAGTTTATTTAATTCTTTTACTCCTTCGACTGAACACATCGATGAAGACTGGTTCGAGCATACTTTGAAGATCATTTGGCAATTCCAAGATTTTCAAGTTCTAATGAAGTTGAAGCTCAACCAGATGCTCCAACTAAAGAATCTCAAGTTGTTTCTCCAGTTGCTATTGATAATGTTTCTATTTCTTCTGATGATGATCAAGCTGAAACTCAAATTATTGATCTTGACAGTGATAATGTTTCATCTCCCGAGTTGGGTGAACATTACACTAACTTATTTGATAATGTTGTTGTTCCTGAAAATCCCACTCTTCGGATTCATGGATATCATCCACAGGAAAATATCATTGGAGAACTTGATGTGGGCGTTCGTACACGTCATCAAGTTGCTTCGTCAAGTGATAATAACATATTGTTTGCTTACACTAACTTACATTCTTCGGGAATCGTGAATTTTGCTAAATTCAATTGCTTTCTATCTCAAGTTGAGCCAACGACAGCTCGTAAGGCACTTGAAGATCCTTCTTGGGTAGAAGCTATGCAAGAGGAATTACAGCAGTTTGCACGATTGGGTGTTTGGAATTTAATAGACAAACCTGCTAGAGTTAAGAAAGCCATTCCGACTAAGTGGGTATTTAAGTGTAAGAAGGACGATCGAGGGGTGATTGTCAGAAACAAAGCACGTCTAGTGGTGCAAGGTTTTCATCAGCAAGAGGGTATTGATTACACAGAGGTATATGCTCCAGTTGCAAGATTAGAGTCGATTCGAATCTTCCTGGCTTATGCAGCTTATAAAAATATCAAGGTCTATCAAATGGATGTTAAAAGTGCTTTTCTCAATGGTGAATTACACGAGGAAGTGTTTGTTCAACAACCACCTGGTTTTGAAGATCCTGATAATCCAGACCGTGTTTATCGATTAAACAAGGCCCTGTATGGTCTACATCAAGCCCTGAGAGCTTGGTATGGCACGCTCGCCGACCATCTGACAGATAATGGCTTCAAACGAGGAACTGTTGACTGCACTTTATTTCATAAAACTGTTGGTGATGATCTTCTACTAGTCCAGATTTATGTTGACGATATTATTTTTGGGTCTACTAACGACACATTGTGTAAGGAGTTCGAGAAGTCCATGCAAACAAAATTCGAGATGAGCTCGATGGGAGAGATGAATTTCTTTTTAGGGTTGCAGGTTCACCAGTCTGCTCATGGAATCTTTATTCACCAGACCAAATATGTGAACGACGTCTTGAGCCGATTCAAGATTTCTGCCGGAAAAATCCCTTCAACTCCTCTTCCTGTGGGTCACAATTTATCACCGGATGAATTGGAGGATATCGTTGATCCGACCCTTTATCGTGCCATGATTGGTTCATTAATGTACTTAACGGCTTCTCGCCCTGATATTATGTTTGCTGTTTGTCTTTGTGCTAGGTATCAAGCAAGTCCACGAGTGACTCACCTAGCTGCAGTCAAGAGAATTCTTCAGTATTTGAGGGGAAATCCAGACATCGGGTTGTGGTACCCCAAGGATGATACCTTCGTTCTTACTGCCTACTCAGACTCAGACTATGGAGGATGCAAGATCAATTTCAAATCAACGACTGCAGGGTGTCAATTTTTAGGAAACAGGCTTGTTTTATGGCAGAGTAAGAAGCAGACAACGGTCTCCACTTCAACCGTCGAAGCTGAATATGTTGCAGCCTCGAGTTGCTGTTCCCAGGTTTTGTGGATACAACAACATCTTCGCGACTACGGTTTGAAGTTTCTTACTACTCCTATTTTGATTGATAATTCTGCTGCTATTAGTATCACCAAGAATCCCGTACAACATTCTAAAACGAAACATATCGAAATTTGATATCATTTTATACGGGATTGCTATGAAAAGAAATTAATCGATCTTGAGAAAGTACATACTGATTTTCAGAAAGCCGATCTGTTTACTAAAGCTTTTGACAAAACGCGTTTTAAATTTTTGCTTGATTTAAACGGTTTGAAGACCCTTGGTGATATCCTTAAACAAGGATGACTATCTTTATTTTCTGTCATATCTTTCTTTTAAAATTTATTTTGGTTTTAGGGGGTGAAAATCTTGAAAATACAAAAAGAGTGTGTTTTCGTTTCTATAGATAAAATCCAAAAACATTAAAAATTTCAAAATTCAAAAATATTGTGATTTCTGTTCTTTAATGTTTTTTCCTTTAAATATTTAGAAAAACCAAAAACATTTTAAAAATTTTGAAAAACCAAAAAGAATGTGATTTATGTTTTGTACAGAAAAATCCGAAAATCCAAAAAGATTGTGAAGTTTATTTTGTTTATAAGAAAATTGAAAAAGACAAAAATATTGTGGTTTTAAAGTTTGTACAGAGAAAAACCAAAAAGATTTTTGCAGGCGTTTTTAGATTATTTTCTCGCTGAAAAATTACGTCGGTTATTTAAGTTTGTGAAGCATGCTTGCATGTCTTGGTCCTATGATTCATTCGTCAATTGATGGTTAGCCATTTATTTATTAACTTAAGTTAACTGGGGCGATTAAATTTATCTTTTCTTTATTTTATGCTTCTCAAAATTTTGAGTTTTTGAAGCAAAAAGAGAACATGATAGTACATTGATTATCTTGACCCCAAATTCAACAAAAAGTAAGCTTAAAAGACTGTGTGCTTAATTAAATTGGTGCATTGGTAGGTCTCTAGCAAAAGTATGTGATATAAACATAAAGAAACACCAAATTGAAAGGGGTGTTAGTCTCTAGCAAAAGTCTTGGTGAGGATGGCAGAAATGTAATAGCCAGTCATACTCAAGCCTTATATTTGTTGATCACCCAAAAATCAAATAAAGCAAATAACAAGCATTAAGATTCTGGACACTTTGAGTCTTTATGCGGCTTAACCATCTAAGTATTCATAAGCATGAATATTTCACTCGCCTTTTAGAGCAAACCCAAAGTCATTAAACTTGATCACCGCTGTACTTTGTACAATTTAAATTACTGACTTGATCAAAATCCGCTGTTAGTCATACAATTGTTCCTCCCTTGCGTGCGTCTTAATACCATTAAGAAACGGACCCCAGGGGATACAATGTATGTAAGCCGACAGATGGACTCATGCATACTCACTCACAGTAAAGGAAACTTGATGCATTGCTCAAAATTTCTACAATTGGTATCAAAATTTTGATCAAAAATATAATGGTTTAAGTCAAGTTGGGGTGATTTAGCAAAAATCAAATTAAGCTTGAACCGTGATTAGAGGCTGATAGTTTCTGATATTCTGTGCTTTAATTGAACTATTTAATCATATCACAAAAATACTTGAATGTGTGTTATTAGATTTATGTGGACAACAATACCAATGACCGACTTATCGCCAGTCATAATATCGCTGAAATATAAAACTGTGATGGAAGGGCAATTTGGTCAATATGATTCTCTGCTCAAACTCAACAAAAATATAAAAATATGTACTGCTTTTGATAAAATCATTGAAAAACACAAAAAGATGGTTTATTTTAAAGGATTGGATATTCTTCTGTAAATACATTCTTTAATTCTTTAAATTTTTCCAAAATACCAAAAATATTTTCTTCTTCTTTATACAAAATACTGAAATAAATTTTTAAGTTATGTTTCGAAAATCTGAAACATTTTTTTAACGTATCTGGTTTTCGGGATAAAAGGATTTCTCGATAATTTAATTTATTTAATTTATTTATTTCTTTATTTAATTCTTTAATTTATTTAATTTATTATTTAATTTAAAATTAAATAAAAGAGTTTAATTCGCCAAAATACAATTCGTTATTTATGGATAACGAACTAGGTGATTCATAGCGAACTAGCTTCTGGTTCGCTAACATAATTCGCTTCCGCACTCTGTAACGAATCATCCCTTCGTTATGCATATTTAACGAATCATGACACGAATCATGTCTTGATTCGCTACCTTTAATTTAACGAATCAAGTAGCGATTCGCCAACATAAGGTAACGAATGAGTTAGCGAATGGGCTAATTTGTACCTAGGGTTTTGTGCACTGATATATAAGACAAGAAAACGAATAGTATTCCACTGTTCGCCTTCTTTCTTCATCTTTAAGAAACCTATTCAAATTCTCTCTGAAATTTCGACCTTTTCGTTTGGATACTTCAATGATCTATTTGAGTTTCTAAGGTATAACTGATCTTGGCGATATCATTTTCGTTAAAAATGGCAATGTGTTGACTGCTGAATTATGAAATTTTAGGGGTTTAAGGGTTTTGAACTTTTGAAACTCATTTGTGTATTATTTATGTTCATAAATGTATGATTTTGATGTCATTATGATCGGAATCACTTTCCGATACCCTTGGTGGACTTAAATCTTAATTTGATTGTTGTTTGCCGGGTTAATTATTGTTTCGTGTTATTGGCGTTTACTGTTGGTTCGTTTAATCCTTAGTACATCTAGGTATTGAGTCTCAATCTCATCCACCTAAGCTTACTAGTGTGATTCCGAGCCCAACGAGCTGATTATCCTAATGTTTCAACGATAGTTATGGTCCAATTGTATCTGGGTTTACCATGTTGACTATTGTTGTTCATTCTAATTTTGACTTTGACTTTGTGTAGTCAAAAACAAGTCTTATTTACGACCATTCGTTAGTCTTAGCGAATTGGAACTGTTTCGTGTCCAATTCGTTAAGATTTTACACGAACTAGCTAAGCGAATAAAAAAAAATTATAATATATATAGGATTTAAATCGTCTATTTTATGTAAATAACTTAATTCCATATATTTTATGATTATATATATCCTAATATCTATTCTCATATTCGGTTTTATTTATACAGTAAAACATGGCTGATCAAGAACAACAAACTCAACCGCCACAGGAACAACCTCCTCAAGGACAACCACAACAACAAGATCAATAAGCTGAAATGATTTTATTACCGTTTGATAAGAAGCACAACATCCGTGCTTATATTGATCACGACGTGACTGATTTGAGAACGTTTGGAGCTATGTTGACTTTCTTACGACGTTCGAAGATACACTATGCAATCACTGTTAAACCTAAAGTGTATCTTAGTATAATTAGGCAGTTTTGGAACTCGGCAGAATTTGTTGAGGAAAGAAATTGGGTTCGAGCTACAATTAATCAGATCCCTATTACGATTGATGTTGAGGTCATTCGTCGGGTACTTCAATTTAACGATAATGATGATTACCCGAGTGAATTTAACACGATATTGGTTAAGGGTTTATTCACACGCTTAAATTATGGGGGTGATATTCGTAGGTCTATGTTGAACAAGAATGGGTTGTGTCCACCATACAAGTACCTGCTACATGTTTTACTACATTGTATGAGTGGACGTCGCGGTGGTTTTAATGAATGTAGACAAAGTTTACAATCGGCGTTTGTTGCACTAATCCTGAACAAGCCATTCAACTACTCAGAACTTATCTTTGATCATCTGAAAGAGCAAGTTCAGCAAACTCTACCGTCTAAGAAGTTCTTGATGTATCATCGCTTTTTACAGCTAATCATTCAGGATTTGATTCCTAATTTGGTGATTGATCGATCGTTGGTGAACGATGTTCTTGATATGGAACATATGAAAGCTGAAACAGTGCATCGTATGTTAATTTATCGAAAAGACAAGCCACAAGATAAACAGATGATTGGTCATATAATCAATCCGGATTACGTATGTCCTCCTAATGAGCGCTGGATCCATGATGATTCGGATTCCGAGCGTGAAGGGGGAGAAGGTGGGAACAATGATGGTGGAGATGATGATGGTGACAATGATGATAATGATGGTGATGGTGGAGCTGGTGAACGAGCTCTTAAAGAACAACAAGATGCAGTCGATGCTGCTCTAGCTGCCACCATGAAAGCTCAGCTAGAAAGAAAACGAAAGGGGAAAGTTGTAGCTACTGGTGAACCATCAAAGAAGCCCCGTGTGTCTGCTGGGGCTGGAGTAATTACTGGAACTCCACCACCACGTCAATCAACTACTCAAAGCTCGGCGGTGCCGCTAACTACTAGCACTCCGATGCTCACCTTGACAACGACGATGGTGTCACATGAGAGGCTCGGTCTTATTCCTTAAATTGCGTTGACCGAGATACCAAGGCCTCCTGCTGTGTTCTCTACAGTATCTTCCACCACATAAATAAGACCTCCTCCTCTACCAACAACTACTCTTCCTCCACCTCCGCCTAGTGATGTCTCATTCATGAGAATAACTCGGCCTCAAGGACCTGTTCAACCTGTTCATCCATCCGTATACAACTTGCCACCAGGTCGTCAAACTGAAATGCTGCTAAATCTGCTACATTTATATGAAAATCAAATGGCAGCTGATCGACAAACTCAAGAACGACTCATGGAGAATCAACGAAAAATGATGAGTTATATTTCTTTCTGTCAAAAGGAGACTAAGTCGTTGCGTACGATTGTTGAGTCTTAGGGGGTGAAATTTAAAGAACAAAAAGAGTTGATTTTACAATTAACTTGTAAAGAGATGCCCTCAAGAAACTCAAAAATGACGATGATGATCCTGACGAATCTGATGCAGGAGGTGAGCCTAAACAATCGCATGGTTCATCCTCTGGTGCAGGTGTTAGTGGCGCTGATGATTCGAATAAGCAGATAATTATTTATCAAGATCCAACAGCTGCCAAGCCAATAGAAATGATTGAGGCTAACACGGTGATATTTATTGATGGATCAGGGGTGGTTAGAAGTGTGGTGAACAGAGATAAGATAGAGGTCGGTGAGTTTGTGGTTAGATCTTTGACACGGGAGCAGATTTCGATTCTGCTTGGGCTGAATGACGATCAGTTGACTGCTTTAGAGACTGAGCCCGATGTCGAAGTGATCAATGAGGATGAAATGGAAGTTGATCCGTTATTTATGGATACGAATTTTATTTATGAGAATGAGGAGATTGAGATGGAGGATGTGACAGCTGAAGAGTACCCGGACTTGTATCAACACGCAAACGTTGATCAAGGTGCTCCGGTATTTCATGAAGATGTAATTAAAGAGACTGAGGATGAACTGGAGAAGATTGTGCAGCGAACAGTTCCCTCACTCAAAGAAGTGACTGATGATGACATTGAAAGATGTTCAAACGTCATAAAGTGGGTAAGATTATAAGTGCTTATCGGTATGTAGATCAAGAAAGAAAAGATACTACTGCTGCTTGGATTGAGGCTAATCAGGTGACTACCATCAAGACTGTTTCTAAAGTGCATGGTGATATTGTCTCCTGGCTCTATGATTCAGACCTTAAGGTATGTATAGTCAAGTGGGAAAAGGGTGTCCAGTATTACGAGAGGATAATGGATGTTTTAACTCTACTGCGTTGGGATGTACGTACCCTCGCGAGACGTCCAATTATCAATCGTGGGGGTCTCCGAACGGCTGAGTGGTTTCATCAACACTTACTGTTCGAGGTCAATCATGGCTTCAAATTCTTCAAGCCCCAGGTCCCAAGACGTAAGCGCATTGATGAGATTGATCCAAGGACCGGCTGGAAGAAACTTGTCTTGAAAGTGAAGCCGCCAAAGCCAATGAAAAAGGTTCCTGTGAAGACAATGCCTCAAGATATTTATCTGTCTTTCAACCGTTGGTACTATGAAAATCGTACTGGAGTGGCCGTTAATGTTTGTGGTCGAGGACTGCAGACCGAGCTCATCAAGATAATCGACCCGATGTGGTTGGTTAATTTATCAGAGACAGACAACGACGTGCTATACAGGAAGCAGATTTTGTTTGAACGCCAAGAAGATTACGACCTGGCTATGCAATTCCAACGAGTTGTTCGTGTGTGTCACGAACATGGAATTCATAGTTGCAGAGACTGGCAGTCCAAGCGCTTCAAATAAGTTAAAGACAAAGAGCTCAAGACGAGGGGGTGTCTATTAGTGCATGGTTTTGCGTCTAGAGTCTTTGTATTTATCGTTAATGTTTATTTGATGATTAATGTAATATTTAATGTTTATTTTGAACTAGTTCGTTAAGTTTAAGTCTAGTTCGCTAGGGATGTTAGCGAACTAAGACTAGTTCGTTAAGTTAAGTCTAGTTCGCTAGGAATGTTAGCGAACTAAGACAGTATAATGTATTCCCTCCTGATTCGTTAGGGGATGTTAACGAATCAGGGGGCGGTTCGTTATGTTAAATTATGTAACGAAGGGGAAGCTGGTTCGCTAGGGGATGTTAGCGAACCAGGTCGCCTTCTATATATAGTGAACAACTTTTCACTTGTAAGAGAGTTTAGAGAGAGATATAACATTATTCAGAAAAGTTTTAAAGTATTTATTCTCTCTCCCTCAAGCTTCACATTAACGTTATTACACATACATAACATTAAATCAAGGTTAATTATGAGCTAGATCTATAAACGTATTGATAGTATAGATTCGGATCTAAGATCTGTTTATTGTGATTGTTATTGATACGGGAATCAACACTTATATATAATATATAGGTGACAAGAAGAGAAATTCTAAGTGATTAATTCAATTATATGAATGTTTACCATATAAAATCAAGAATCCACTCCATTATTCATTGATGATTATTAAATAAACATGTGATAAACTTGTCCTAAGAATATATGATAGAATAGTCCCTCCTTTCAAAGTGAACTTATTCTATGACATAAAATAAAGTAGCATGCGCATTTTAAAGTCCATCATTTCCTAATGTCATACTACCCCGAGAATCTTAATTTAAGTAGACAAGCAGTTTGGTATAGTAGAACGATTAGGATTGACTTTGATTTCTCAAATACCAATCCTAACAACTTCGAGTGGTTGTAGTTAACTCGCACAACCTCCCCTTGGTTGATTTAATTAGATTATAATTACACATTACATTAACATATGATTTCTTTAAATAGCATGATAACCTAAGCAATCATGTTAACAATGTTATTTCAGAATTATCAAAACTAGAGAAATAGATCATAGCTTATATCTCATTATTTCTAAGTACAACATAAGGATCCATGTTTTACATTGAATAAAGTATCAAAGTATTCATTTTACCATTTCAAGTTTCCAAGAACATGAGTTACCATGAATGATTATAAATCATCAACTTTGATGTATTGTGTTAAAGTGATAAAACATTTCTTCATTAATGGATAATTGCAAAATAACCATGTACTACACCAAACTAAACCACATGTTTCACAGGATTATCAAGTAAGACAAAGATTCTTCATAGATTATAGATGTTATGAACATAAAAAGAGATGATGATAACAAACACATGATTAAACTAGAACAATATAACCAAATGTGGATGAATCCCCCTTCCTAATGATGATGGATTATGGTGATGTTGATGATGATGGATGATGATGATAACCTCCAAGCCTTCAAACTCCTCACAAGATCTTCAATATGAGTATAATGAGGGTGTTTTTATTAGCGAAACCCATTTAGAGAACTTCTTCAAGCACCCCAAATGAGTGCAACTTAAGCCTCTATTTATTGGCTGTTTGGAGAGAGGGGCACGACCCTGTGTCCAGATGCCCCAGTTGCATGTTGTCTGATTGTACATGATGACTAACCACGGGGGCGTGCTTTTGAGGTACAGCCCCATGCTTTTTAATAACATGTGCTTAATTCCATTTTGTCTTATCTGAAGTTGACCACGGCCCCGTGGTTGATTGGCACGGCCCCATGCTTTTGTCTTCAGTATTTGTCTTTTCTTGTAGAATTTTTTCTTTTTTTGTGTTCAAAAGAATGGGGGCGTGGTTTAAGGAGCACAGGGGCATGGTTGAGGTATTTCTTTGGTTTTCTTTCGTTTTTCTTCGTCTTTTCACTTGTTTCTTCGTTTAAGGCTTGGGTTTACCTGAAATTGCATTTTAGTGTGATAAGTAGCCTTCTGAGCTAGTTTACTTGATAGAAGTTGCAGTTTTTAGAAATTATTTGTTGCTAAAAAGATGTATAATTTTATATACATCAAACATCCTCACACTTGAACTTTGCTTGTCCTCAAGAAAGCTACTTATAACTATTCTCTAAAATAGCAAGTTAGGACCATAGCTTCAAATAGCCCTAAAAGAGTTCTAAGAAAATGGAAACAAAATAACCAACCTTAAATAATAGGATATATGTAGTGATATATAAAAAGATGATTTGTTTTTATAAGCTTCTGTTTATGCAAAACGTCACGTTCTCACAATGTTCACTCTCACTCTGTTTATATATCTGATCATACATGTGATGTATGTATGTGAAAACTCTTAGTCAGAATGTGACCTGTGAAAAATAAGCTTGTAATAAGTTCAAATCTCAACCTATGTGAAGGGTTGCACAGATAAGAAGGTAATTCGGGTTGGTTTTGTCTGGACCGGGATTGGGTATTTTGTGGTGGTTCAAGGGTTTAGGTTAATGAGGATGGTAAATACAACTTCTGCAGATTGTCGGGAATCTTAAGATGTCTTCAGTGGTCAGCTTCTTTTCTCCCGTTTATGATGATTTTTTTTAAACAAACCTAGTGACTCTTTTAAGGTCAGATAGTCACCCTCATAAGTTCGGTATATTCATGTTGAGACTGAGTTTGACCTTTTCTACATCTTCCTTCATGGGACCAGTTTCGGCATCCTAAGCATCGTTCATATATTTTTGCTCTTCTTTTAATTGCGCTTTTGCAAACTCCACAAAATGGTGGCCTTTGTTCGTATTTGAGCCACTTTTTCCTCACCTCATTGCTAAAGAGAAAAATTCTCTCCCTAAAATCTGGAGGCCACCTAGGCTTTGCGAAATGTATGCAGCAAAGGAAATTGAAATCGAAATAATGCATTTTTAGTTCTTTAGGGTCTGCCGGTAAAAGACCAGTGTTATATTTTACCAGTTTGTGAGGGATAAAGTGGTAAGGTATTGGTTTAGGGTTTTTTAATTTGGAAAATGGTTTGAGGGGTTTGTAGTGATATTACCTTATTCCTTATATAACGCTTCGTGCGGTCTTGAAATGTCTATTTGTGACAAGTTCTAATTCACACGAAACATATGACTCACTCAAAGCTTCCGAAAAAAATATTTATGGCATGAAGTTTATCTCACAATAACGGAGGGATTGGGTATAAACGTCATATTTTGCATAAACTTATTCTCAATATTACAAAACTTCTTTTTACTTTTTCACTTTTTGGTTATAATAGATTTTTAGTTTGCTTATTTGCCAGAAAATTTCCTAGATTTTCTTTTGGTTTGATTATGAAAAATGGTCTTTGTTTGCTACAAAAATTATAGTTTAATAGATAATTTTATAATTAGTTGATCAGGCAATTGGTCAAGTAATTCCCCTCCTTACACTTGAATCTCACATTGTCCTCAATGTGAAAAGATTCATAAGAAGATTAAACTTCTAATTAAGTATGGTGGGTAAAATGGAGAGGTACTTCCCTACGGGTTAACGAAATTTCGACAGAGTGTTCCCTGTTTTTCGTCCATTTTCCTGTTTTGTACCTGTATAATATAAAATTGTAAACAACCAAGCATAATTCTACTGAAAATTGGGTATGGAATCATCCATACCTTGTCCACACGGGCTAAATAAGTACATGCTAAAATGTCTTGGCATCCACGGCCATAGAAAATATCCAACCAAATAAACAAACAAGTGACAGAATGTAAATTGTTCAAACAAACATAATAATAATGTCATAAAAGTACTACCACCCAAACCCATACCCATGATAGACCTACCATCGCCGCTGCTCGTCAGTTACCCGTGTCCAGGTCGAACGGTCCCCACTGCCTGTCCATGCGATGTCCCAAACGGTCAATCTCTCGCCTTGTTTTTGCATATTCTGCTGCTCGCTGTGCGTAAGATGTATCAATTTGTCCTGTTAGCTTTGAACTGGTCAATGAGGTCGTATATGCCCTCGAATGAGTATCGGCTATCATAAGACGAGCTAGGGCCGGATCCTGATGAATATGAGCCTCCCTGATGGTGGTATGTGCGGCGGCGGGTCTGTCGGGGTGGTGATCCTCCCCTCCTATCGGGTATATCCTGGATCATCATCTCAGTCGGGTCCTCAGGATCCCAAATCTGGTTCAGTGCATCATGAAACCTCCACATTTCTGGGTTTCGACTGGCCTGTTGGACCATTTGCATGCTGATGCAAAAGTCGAGGTTGAGTGCGATCGGTCTCGGGCTTCGGGTTCCTTCTGTGTATGCATTATAGACTTCATAAAGTTTGTAAATCAAGGCACCGCCTAAGATCGGGGTATTCGGGCTTTTTGCATTTGCATTTGTTCTGAAAAGATGACTGAACAGATAGGTAATATTGCAAGCCATTTTGTTCTTTATGCACTACAAGGCCCATAAATCCCTCAGGTTTACCACTCCTTCACTCTGGCCGCGTGCTGTTGTTGTGTGGCTCAACAATCGGTGAATGTATCTCATGAGTAGGTCGCGTAAGGCAGTGCTCTTTGAGCTGCTGGCACAATAGGCTTCCTCCCCATAACTCAGTAGTTCCCAAGCTTGGTTTCTGGTGTCACCTGCTTCTGCTGACCCGTCTGCCTCCTCATCGGTAAATGTAATCATGGTCTCATACCAGATGGGCTTGTCAGTCTCTTCACTAGTGTATATCCCCAAATCAATACTCAACTGGGTCATTGATTTCGTGTACCATACTCCCCCACACCTGAATTCCACATCCTCTTCATCCCATATACTTAAGTTCCCCGTCTTGAAAGAGAATGAGGCTAGAAATTCCTTGGTCAATTCTGTCACAGCCTTACCCTTTTGATTCAACACACGCCACCATGGTCCTTTCACAAACTGTTTGTACAGCTCCCACTGTTTCACTTGCGTTTGTGTGTCCTTGCAAACATAGAAATGTCCTTCTGGGTGGCGGTTATTGAGGTAGCCTAGTCGTTGTCGGGCTAGTATGTCTCTTGTGGTTTTTTCGGGAAATAACAGGAATGCGTGTTCATCATCTCCGTATTCAGCCATCTTCAAATTTTACTCAGATTAGTCTATTTCTTATCAAAGATTGGCTAAAAAATTCGGAACAATGTGTTAACCACGGTGCCATGCTTCTTGAAGCACGGCCCCATGTTTTTAGCAAGCACGGTACCGTGCTTTTGCAAGCACGGCCCCATGCTGCGGGTCCTTGCAGTTTAACCTCTGATCTAATTTTGACTTTTTGCTTACCAGAAGGTGACCACAGGTCGTGTTTTGTAAAGCACAACCCGTGTTTTTAATCCTAAATCTATCATAATCAAGACTCGAACTTGCGATTCTAACCGGTTTTGCCATATCATTCGGGTTCAAGTTTTAAACAAACCATCCTAGATCCGAACCCGAATCGTTTTTTAAAACAAAACACAAGTGTAAATCTATCTAACAACTCATTATCCTAGATCAAAACAATTAACCCATCTAATTTCTGGGTTTGTACCCGATTTTATCAATTTGTGAGATTTGAGGCTTGATTTAGACCTAAAATGATGAATTTGAGCATTAGATTTGTTAAATTAACATACCTTTGGTTGGAAATCGATGATTTGAGGCAAATATTTGAGAAATTGGTGAAAGGTCGACGGTTTTTGGTGTCAGAACGAAGTGGTGTTAGGGTTAAGTGAATGGAAAATGTTATTTAATTGAAAAATATGTAATTGCACTGTAGATAGAAGCACGGCCCACTGCTTTATGAAGCACGGTACCATGCTGCAGGTTGCAGTCAGTTTACTTTTTATTTGTTGTTTATTTTTCGAGCTGGTTCGTTTTTCAACTGATTTTCTTTAAGGATTTAAAGTTAAGATAAAAATTAAAAGTCCTAATCTTCATTAAACATAAAACACATAATTTAACATAATTAGAAAGGAAAAGTAAACAATAATCCGAATCACGAAACATAAAATTAGCAAGAGTAACTCCTAACGAGACAAAGTCTAGACTTCTAACGACCACCATTCCCGAACAAGTCTTGAATGTGTGGTGGTGCTCTTTTATCTTCCAAGAGCTCGGTGTAACAACTCGGACTTTTCAAAAAATCTAATATTTATATAAAACCCGACCCATTTCAATGTTCGGGTTATTTAAATAAAATATCACGTTTATCGAGTTATTTGATTATTATTATATTATTTATTAATTATTTATACATTATATATTTATAACTTTCACATTTTGGCAATTTTTATCCAAAACTAAACTACAACCCTATTATGTTCCCACCTCAATAATTCAGGGACTAAAATGCAAGCTTTGTATAGTTAATATATTATTGTATCCTAACCCTTTAACCCAAACCCTTTTATCCGACCCGTTTTCGTAACCTGTATCACCGTTTAAGTTTCTTGGACCACAAATCTCGTTCTAATACTAAAATTGATCTAGGAAAGTCGTTGCAATGCCTTAATAGACTCTGCTGACTTTATGAATTAGGAAACTTTGATCCCGTTTGATCCGTATTGACTAAAATACTACACCGCTTTAACCTAGATCGAGTATATGCATATCAGTGTATTATATTTCAATTGCTTGCATCTGCACAACCCTTTACCCATCGCCGTCAATGCCCCTCTAACTAATTATATTATTATAGCTGTTTGTTTAGTTGTTCGTTTCTCCTCGTAACCGACCCTAAGCCTAACTCGTTGTACATATAAACGATGTTTGTAATCCAATTAATCTTGCAGCCTCAATCCCATACCCGTCGCCAACCTTAACCCCAATATTAATTGAAGTGTAATCCCCTGTTGATGCACATTCTTGTTTATTTTTGGTCGGCACTTGTTCACACAAATTAACCCTCTTAACATCATCATCTGAGGTAATTATTTATATGATTTTGATCGCCTTCCCTTATTCGAAATTAACCCTAACGTTTATTAAACGAATCTTTAACCGATTAACTAATTTGTATAGTTAGGGTTTATAAGTAAATTGGGTTAAAATCAATTGTTATATCTGAAACCTTGTTTACAGTTTATAACAAAATAGCTGCTTAGTTCAGTTTGTTTGTATATGTTGGATCAGTGCAGTGAACCGGCCAGGGGCGACGGTTCGATCCCCCTAGACGCGGTTTGTTATTTATTTTTTTAATGGTTTTTAAATGATTGGTAACTAATATTAATCACTATTAAATATAAACTAAACATTATTTTATCAAGCCGACACCAATAAGTGTTACGTTCTCGACAAATCAACCTTGTTATAGATTTTTGTTTGGTATGTATATATATATAGGGTAGGGCTAACGTAAAAAAACAATAGTTTTGTGAGAAGCATAAGAATAGATCTATGCCCTTGGATCTAGGATCTAGTGGTTGAGGTTAGTAGTTTCTAAAAACTGTATAGTTTCCTATTTACATGATATAGTGTCCTATTTTAATGGTTTGTTATTTTTAAAGACTTCTTACACTTCTCACAAAACAATTGTTTTATATATTAACTCTTATATATATATATATATATATATATATATATATATATATATATATATATATATTAATAAACCCTATTTTATTAAAAAAAACTCGACACGTTAATTCACGTATTAAAATAGTTCAAGTATTTTATAAAAGATTATATTTTATATAAACATTATTATTTATTATTAACAATAAAAATTATATATAAATATATTAAAATGAAATTTTAGTTTAAAACAAACGAATCTTTTTATACAATTTATCCAACAATTTTATAAATACTTATCCAAGTATTTTTATGTATTTCTTATAATTAAAATCATGTTTATTACGATAAAACTTGATAATTAAATTTATAATAAAATAATGAAATAAATAGCATTTGTAAGATTTCACTCAATCATCAAATCCCGGACCTTTATTTAGTCTTAGATTCTTTATTCAATTCGTATATATTCTCCTCAATTTATGTTACTTAGGCTTTGTCGTCAACGGATGATACGCAATCATCAATCTTAATATTCCTTTCTCACTATTGTTCGTCTATCGAGGTGAGTACCACATTCCTCTATTTTACTTCTTTTTCCACGTTTTAGGGACATATGCATAAAACTTATATTTCTCATATATACTTATACACAAAACTGCAACTATTGTCTTATGTGTTAACAACTTATAACTTACTTGTTTATGTGCTTACTTGCTTTGTATGCTTCCGCATTCGGAGAGGTCCAACATAATCTCAGTTTAGTATGATCATACGCCAGTCGTTATAGCTTTGTGCTTCTCGAAATCGCAGTTATACTTGCTCGATTTGTTAATTTGTTATTCTCATATGACTTGTTGCAAATACTTATTTTCTATACGAACATTTATACTGGTGTGTTGCTCACTCAACCTTGTGTTGACAAACCCATTCTATTTTCAACGCATATGCAGGTTATTGTTTGATATTCAAGCTGGTTTGGAAGAAAAACTTAGGATTGCACGCTAGAGAGAATAAACAAGATTATAGACTTTGATATATTTGTATTGTCTTATTTATTTGAAATATGGATTTTGTATTTGATATTTTTTTTTATTATTTAATTAACTTAGTATATACTGTCACATTTATCATTACATAATAGTAACCTTTGAAAAGCTGTGAGCAATCAGTTCGCCCCAGAATTTCCGCCTTAGGTTGGGGTGTGACAGATTGGTATCATAGCCGAAGGTTTAAGACATGTCATTAGAAGTTGCCTTAGACACATGTTTTGAGGCCATATACGTGCTTATTTGTTTGCCTTATGTGTTCAAAAATTAATTGTTTACAGCTTTCTTAGATAATTATCTAATGATTATTTATTATTGTATTGTTATGCACATACACACACAATTCCGAAGCTATGCTTCACTATCAAAATGTTTTATTACTCCGAGACTATGTCTCATTCTCAAAATATTTTTATAACTTCGAGGCTATGCCTAAATTTTATAATATTTATATTAAATGTTTTGGTTTGTCTTTTATTGTTGGAAATTTCCTTGTGAATTTCCTAGCTTTGTTTTTGCTCGTTTTCACTTAAAACTAGGGAGTGTGACTAGATTCCCCGCCATAGTGGAAATTTTTATGCGACCGACACTTTAAGCGTTTAATGTAACCGGCTAAACGGTTACACCCTTTATTGTGTTTTATTGTTTTTTTTAAAATGTCTAGTCGGGTAAAACCCATGGGACTCCATGGACACGCCAACTGTACATTTGCACAATTTGTTATATTTGCGATATTTTGTTGGAACATTATCATTCGTGGTGATACACAAGATGTTTCAACTACTTGTGCTTGAGTTCGTTTATTCGTTATTTAGTTTGGTCGGTCATATCGCCATGTAACGCTCGTGGGCCGACAAACTCAATTGATTCGTTAATTAAGTTGGGTCATTCAAATTGCCATGTAATGCTCATGGGAGGCCGACTAACACATTTGTTTTGGTTTTGGTATGCTAATAAGTTGGGGAAACAAAATTCCATAGAAAGCTCATGGAAAACCCAACACCTCGAAGAACATTCTTTAATTGTTTTATTTGTTTGATTTTATACGAACCAATTTATGATTTGATTTAACTATTCAGTTATTCAATTATTCTGTTATTAAACTATTCAATTCCTTATTTACTGAATCATTTTTTTGAATCAAGATCTATTGATTCGATCTACTCATACACTCAAAACATTTTTATTCTCTTGATCGGATACAGACCATTCATTCTTCAAGACTCGGTTATCACGAGCTAACCAAAACAATTTACACTCATTAAAATCGGTTTTCACCTATTCATGTTATCACATTATTAAAATGTCAATAACTTAATTAATTTAAATAATATAATACAATTTAATACTCATGACATCATATACATAAACTATTAACATATTTCCAGTATTCAACCTCAAAATGTTAGTTTGTTAAAACATGTCAAACTTTGATGAAACTCATTAACTCATCAAATTAACCCATCGATTTTCAATTTGGATTCTAACTTATATGAATAAACATCAGCATAACATATTTAAGTTTCGTTTTACACAATAACTCATATGAAATCTACACAACTATCCAACCTTCTCATCAAATCACATCTTTATTAATCATAGAATGTTTTCTTAACATGAAACAACACCAATCATTTATTTTCTATAACCGTCTCATGGTTACATTTTTAGTCAAGGAGATAACTCCTGCAATATCTAAAATATAAACTCAATTTCTAAAACATAAATACAATCAATTCAATATTGATCATTAACTTCTTCGCCAATAAATTCAATTCATTTACCGCTACTCAATCTCATAACAACAACAACAACCGCAAGTCTAAACATCAACAATATGCTGTCAATCAAGTTAATAGTCAATCTCAACAAAATCTTAGCGTCTCAAACAAGAAACTTTTCGTCAAAATTCACTCGATATTCTTCACTTACTATCACTGTTCAATTCAATCATCATATCGTTTTGTACCTAAAGTAATCATTTGATTATCTTGTTAATACTTGCCACGACTATGAAAATCCTAATCACCTACGCCATATGTGTTCCTGACTTAATCATATTCATCAAGCCCAAAATTTCCAAACTTACTCTATTAAACCCTGCTTTGTGACCTAATCAGAATATTTCAGTTCAATAAACTTCAATTATTCAAATTTTTACAGATTTAATTAGTCAAGTTATTCCTAACTAAGTTTATTAAATAAGATGTTTTTGTCACTTTTATCTAAACATTCTTTACCTTTCTCAATCGTACATTATAATAAATCTTTACTCGATTTTTGAATTTACACAATTCCAATTCTAATAATTATAAATATGTTCACCCAACACAATTTATATTTTCAAAGACAACTGGTTACAGCACTATACTTTCAAAGGATGTTTGAAAATTTTAATATTTTATTTAAAACAACTCAAAATAATAATAATAATAATAATAAAATAATAAAATCAATTCATTTTTTAGCAATATTTTACGCAATGTACCCCCATCTTATAAACTTTTACTTTTAATCCTCATGACGCAATTCCTCACTTATTAAGAAAACAATATTATTTTCACATAACAAAACATTTTACTATTCTTATGAATCCCCCAGTTTATCCCTCATCTTATAAACCCTCATTTTTTGTCCTTATAAAATGTCTCATTCAAGAAACCACCATCATCCTCGACGTCAATCGTTTGATTCTCACAACCACTGTATGGCTGCCTGTATCGCCAAAGAGATAGCTGCTACGATCCCTCGGATAGTGACCTGAATTCAGGACATCAATGCATCCGATTCAACTTTTCCCACTAATTCCTCTGCTGGTGGCTACAAATCATTTACCTCCACTCATCCTTACAACAAGAAATGTAAGAACCTTGCTGCAACCAAACCTACCCACCCGCAAGTCTCCTCAAACAAGAAACCTTACCTCGGTCCTTTCCCGTTATGCTCCATTTGTAACCATCATCACTTAGTTAAATCATTATGTCGTCGTTGCACCCAATGTAACCGTTATGACCATCTTGCTAACGCCTGCTGTGTCCCGCCGACGGCACAAGCTGTCCGGCAACAACCTACCCCTCATGCTCAACCTGATGTTCCTAATACCCGTGCTTGCTATCATTGTAAGGATCAAATCATCTCCGTAATGCGTGCCCTTAACTTATCCATGCCCATCAAGCCCAAACTATAACTATACCCTAATCCTTGATCCACGCTTATCAAGCTCAAACCCATCAACCTCATGTCCCTCAAGCTCCTCCCATCAATCAAGGTTAACCTTGCTTAATTCAACACTACCAAACCATGCAACCACAAGGTCAAGTAAACCAGACGTATTTCCACTAAAAAAAAAATCTCTTGCAAACCGTTCAAGCTTCAGTTTTCCAAGCGATGTCGAATCAATCTACCTCGACTGCTCCTACTCCTGTAACTCCTCATGGTGCCTCAAGTCACGCCAATTAAGCTACCCAACGGTCATGAAGACCTTTACTGTTCCCTTTAGCTATCTTACCTTATTTTGTCTTTTTCTGAATCACGTTTTGTAACGCCTCTCTATGGCCTTGAATTATTTCCCCATTTAAACTATTTATCTTCTATCTTATGAATAAAGTCCCTTTTGTTTAATAGATTGTTTATTTTTGTTTACTTCTATCTTACCCTTAACTTGTAATAAGTTATCATTCCTTCAACTTTAAATACTTATGTTTTTGCGATGTTTTAGAAAATTTCATGCTTTAATAAAATCCATGATAACTTTTGAAATTATACATTGGTGACTTTTTAGTGTTCTGAAAAAAATAAAAAAAAATAAAAACTCCTTGAAACTTTTGTTTTCTTAAAGTCATGTTTTAATTAAACGTTTTGTAAATCCACACGATAGGGCGAATCATGTGGACCATCTGACGATGAAAATAATTATGGTCCGGAACATAATTATCGAAATCTTCGCATGGAAATCATGAGGCGTAAGGATGTGTGACATAATATAGAATCGAAAGTAGTTGGGGTAAAGGTACGAATGTAAAACTTATAAGGACATGGTGGGTACGCCGCTGGTACATCCTATATATAAGTGCCCTTATCGGATTTGCATTTGAAGCGTTATTTTAACTATTCAAAGTTCTATGCAATGATAAGTTTTTATTTAAATTTAAAATTTTATTTTTCTCAAACAGTAATGGTTTTGTTATAATATCCTTTAATTTTGGGAGGAAATTCCCTAAAGTAGGGGAGAATGTAACAACTCGGACTTTTCAAAAAATCTAATATTTATATAAAACCCGACCCATTTCAATGTTCGGGTTATATAAATAAAATATCACGTTTATCGAGTTATTTGATTATTATTATATTATTAATTAATTATTTTTACATTATATATTTATAACTTTCACATTTTGGCAATTTTTATCCAAAACTAAACTACAACCCTATTATGTTCCCACCTCAATAATTCAGGGACTAAAATGCAAGCTTTGTATAGTTAATATAATATTGTATCCTAACCCTTTAACCCAAACCCTTTTATTCGACCCATTTTCGTAACCCGTATCACCGTTTAAGTTTCTTGGACCACAAATATCGTTTTAATACTAAAATTGATTATTATTATATTATTAATTAATTATTTATACATTATATATTTATAACTTTCACATTTTGGCAATTTTTATCCAAAACTAAACTACAACCCTATTATGTTCCCACCTCAATAATTCAGGGACTAAAATGCAAGCTTTGTATAGTTAATATAATATTGTATCCTAACCCTTTAACCCAAACCCTTTTATTCGACCCATTTTCGTAACCCGTATCACCGTTTAAGTTTCTTGGACCACAAATCTCATTCTAATACTAAAATTGATCAAGGAAAGTCGTTGCAATGCCTTAATCGACTCTGCTGACTTTGTGAATTAGGAAACTATGATCCCGTTTGATCCGTATTGACTAAAATACTACACCACCTTAACCTAGATCGAGTATATGCATATCAGTGTATTAGATTTCAATTGCTTGCATCTACACAACCCTTTACCCATCGCCGTCAATACCCCTCAAACTAATTATATTATCATAGTTGTTTGTTTGGTTGTTCGTTTCTTCTAGTAGCCGACCCTAACCCTAACTCGTTGCACATATAAATGATGTTTGTAATCCAATTAATCTTGCAGCCTCAATCCTCTACCCGTCCCCAACCTTAACCCCAATATTAAATTAACTGTAATCCCCTGTTGATGCACGTTCTTTTCGTTTTTGGCCGGCACTTGTTCCCGCAAATTAACCCTTTTAACATCATCATCTGAGGTAATTATTCATATGATTTTATCGCCGACCCTTATTCTACATTAACCCTAACGTTAATTAAACCAATATTTAACTGATTAACGAATTTGTATAGTTAGGGTTTATAAGTAAATTGGGTTAAAATCAATTGTTATTTCTAAAACCTTGTTTCCAGTTTATAACAAAATAGCTGCTTAGTTCAGTTTGTTTGTGTGTGTTGGATCAGTGCAGTGAACCGGCCAGGGGCGAGGGTTCGAGGCCCCCTGGACGCGGTTTGTTATTTATTTTTTAATGGTTTTTAAATGATTGGTAACTAATATTAATCACTATTAAATATAAAGTAAACATTATTTATCAAGCCGACACCAATAAGTGTTACGTTCTCGACAAATCAACCTTGTTATGGATTTTTGTTTGGTAATTATATATATATATATATATATATAAGTATTATAAGTATATATATTATTATTAATAAACTTGACACGTTAATTCACATATTAAATTTGTTCAAGTATATTATAAAGGATTATATATTATATAAACATAATTATTTATTATTAACAATAAAAATTATATATAAATATATTAAAACGTAATTTTAGTTTAAAATAAACATTAAAATGAATCTTTTTATGCAATTTATCCAACAATTTTATAAATACTTATCCAAGTATTTTTATGTATTTCATATAATTAAAATCATGTTTATTACGATAAAACTTGATAATTAAATTTATAATAAAATAATGAAATAAATAGCATTTGTAAGATTTCACTCAATCATCAAATCCCGAACCTTTATTTAGTCTTAGATTCTTTATTCAATTCGTATTTATTTTCATCAATTTATGTTACTTAGGCTTTGTCATCAACGGATGATACGCAATCATCAATCTTAATATTCCTTTCTCACTATTGTTCGTCTATCGAGGTGAGTAACACATTCCCCTATTTTACTTCATTTTCCACGTTTTGGGGACATATGCGTAAAACTTATATTTCTCATATATACTTATACACAAAACTGCAACTATTGTCTTATGTGTTAACAACTTATACCTTGCTTGTTTATGTGCTTATTTGCTTTGTATGCTTCCGCATTCGGAAAGGTCCAACGTAATCTTAGCCTAGTATGATCATACGCCAGTCGTTAAAGCTTTGTGCTTCTCGACATCTCAGTTATACTTGCTCATTTAGTTAATTTTTTATTCTCATATGACTTGCTGTAAATACTTATTTTCTATATGAACATTTAAACTGGTGTGTTGCTCACTCAACCTTGTGTCGATAAAACCATTCTATTTTCAACGCATATGCAGGTTATCGTTTGATATTCAAGCTAGTTTGGAAGAAAAACATAGGATTGCACGCTAGAGAGAAAAAACAAGATTATAGACTTTGATATATTTGTATTGTCTTATTTATTTGAAATATGGATTTTGTATTTGATGTTTTTTTTATTATTTAATTAACTTAATAGATACTGTCACATTTATCATTGCATAATAGTAAGCTTTGAAAAGCTGCGAGCAATCAGTTCGCCCCCGCATTTCCGCCTTAGGTTGGGATGTGACACTCGGAAAGCTTTTTATTGAGCTTTAACTTTACATCCTTGTTGTGGCTATCCACAACATGGAAATTATCAAACCGCGTTAGTTTGACTTTGTTGGTCAGCTCGATTAGACGAGCCTCAGTTTGGATGTTACTTTTGACTTGGTCTCTTACAATGCATTGAAGCCTCATGATTTCTTCCTCAAGGTTTGAGGAAGAATCACCATGCTTGCCCCTTCTCACTGGTCTCTATTCCATTTTCTTACTTTTCATTTCAGTAAACTTGTGTTTGGTGTGAATGGGATAGTGAGTATTGCATGCATTATATAGAGATTGTAACGTCGAGCACGGCCCCGTGCTGCTAGGGGAAAAATGTTCTTGATTCAGAGAATTGTACGGAGTTAGCGCGTATCAAGCTGAAGATTCTAGGGTGACCACGACCCCGTGCTTCAAGAAACATGGCCCCAGGCTTTTTGTCACTGAAATTTTCTTTGATTTTTCAGCCAAACGCGAGAGTCGGAATTTTTAGAATGATTTTTAATATGTTATTTTAATAATTTGATCATTCTAGAAATTACTTTTCATTAAAATTAAAAGTCCTAGAACAATTATGGGATAAGCCTGGTTTTCCTAGAAACGTAAAATTACTCGGGTTAAGCCCGAGGGTCCTAGCACAATGTGCTAAGTGCACTTGTTGACACATGAAAATAGAAAATAAAGGTTCCTAGATCTCTCTGAAGGGTTCTCCTCCGCCGAATGTTCCTGGTGGCGGAAAGTACGTGATGCCGTGAACTTGAAACTGGAGTTGTTCGTTAATGTCTCGAAGCTCCATTTTCATATTCTCTAACGATTCGGTGAGTTGAACGTTCACGTCTCCGCAAGGAGATTCATTTCGGTGAGTTCTTTGATGAGTTCTTGAAGCTTCATCAAAAGCTCGGTTTTGGATGCGTGTCGGGTTTCGTTCCTCGGTTGGCGAGGGACGGGGATTGCTTCGCTCATCTCAATAGGCATGTTGTGATCTCAGAGGGGGGGTGTTTGTATTTGGGTTGGTGCAAGAAAAGCATTGGAAAAGGGTGCCTTTTATAGCCAACCAGTTTCCAGGCACGGCCCCGTGTTTTCGTTCTGACAATTCTGTTACAAAGCAGTGCTACTGAGATTTTTGTAGCGAAGATTCTGGCCCGCACTTTGTGGAACAGGACCGTGCTTCTTGGAGCACGCCCTCGTGTTTTTGGTACTTAATATATTTTTATTATTATTATTATTATTTCAAGTAAAACAAAGGAATATTTATTGGTTCGGGCGGAGAGTTAGTACCTCCAAAAATTCTTCGAATGGGCCATCGATGTATGGTTTTAACCGATGTCCATTGACTTTGAACATGTGGCCATTAGAATTCGAGATCTCAACTGTCCCATAGTAAAAAACTGATTTGACTACGTTTGGACCTTTCCAGCGAGATTTCAGTTTTCCTGGGAAAAGACGTAGACGTGTGTTGTATAACAGTACTCGATCGCCAATTTAAAACTTCTTGTCCCCTTTCAAATGTGCTTCGTGTAAACGTTTAGTCTTTTCATTGTAAGACCCGGAGTTTTCGTAGGCCAATGTTCTTAATTCCTCTAGCTTGTGAATCTGATCTTCCCGGTTTTTACCGGCGGATTTTAGATCAAAATTCACTGCTCGGAGAGCCCAATAAGCTTTGTTTTTTAGTTCTACGAGTAGATGACATGCTTTTCCATAAACGAGTTTGAAAGGTGTTGTTCCTATGGGGGTTTTGTTGGCTGTCCTAAGGGCCCACAAAGCGTCATCTAAGTTTTTCGCCCAATTTTTCGATTCATTCCAATAGTTCTTTCAAGGATTCTCTTAATTCCCCGATTCGTGACTTCTACTTGCCCACTAGTCTGAGGGTGATATGGTGTTGCCAGTCTGTGGTAGACTCCATATCGTGCTAAGCCTTTCTCCATTAGTGTGTTACAGAAGTGAGTACCTCTATCGCTAATTAGGGCTTTCGGAGTACCGAATTGTGAAAATAACCTTTTTAGAAAACCTACAACTACTCGAGCTTCATTTGTGGGAAGAGCTTGTGCTTCTACCCATTTAAACACGTAGTCGACTGCGACAAGGATGTACTTGTTTCCGAATGAGTTTGGAAATGGGCCCATGAAATCTATTCCCCATACATCAAGGACTTCACATATCTTAATTCCCTTTTGATCCATCTCAATTTTGACTGAGATGTTTCTGGCTCTTTCAAAAGCATCGCGTGCTTCGATCAAAGCATGTGTGTCCTTGTATATGGTGGGCCAGAAAAATCCTGAATCAAACACTTTCGAAAACGTGGTGGCAGTACTGTGGTGTCCACCCGTCGGTCCTTCATGGCAGTGTTTGAGGATATCCAAGGCTTCCTTTCCTGATACACGCCTACGAACAACCTGATCGGCACCTATCCTAAACAAGTATTCCCAGATATAGAACTTAAGGTCAGAACAGAACTTCTTCCGCTGTTGATGAGTAGCCCTTTTCGTAGGATTTTACAACCCAAATAGTTTGCGAAATTGGCAAACCAAGGACATTCATCCTCCTCTTGCATGACTGCTTGGATATGCATGAGAACTTCATGTGGGAAATTATCGTTGATAATTTCTTTCTGAGGTTCTTCTGAAGCTGGGCATTCTAAGCGTGAAAGATGGTCTGCTGCTACATTTTCTACTCCTTTCTTGTCCTTGACTTCTATGCCAACTCTTGGAGTAAGAGAATCCGTCCGTTGAGTCTAGGTTTGGCATCCTGCTTGTTGAAGAGGTATCGTATTGCGGCATGGTCGGTGTAAATTATGGTTTTGAAAAGAACTAGGTAAGATCTAAATTTTTCAAAGGCAAAAACTACTGCTAGTAACTCTTTTTCTATTGCGGTATAATTTTCTTGTGCATCATTAAGAGTTTTACTAGCATGGTAAATTGGGTGAAAGTGTTTCTCTTTGCGTTGTCCGTGTACGACTACAACTACAAAGTCACTTGCATCGCACATGATTTCGAATGGAAGGGTCCAATAGGGTGTAGTCATAATTGGTGTGTTGACAAGTTTGTCTTTCAATATGTTGAATGATTCAACACATTCTTCAGAGAAGATGAATGGTGCGTCTTTCTCCAGAAGTTTGGTCATAGGTCTAGAAATTTTGGAGAAGCCTTTTATGAAACGACGATAGACCTGCATGACCTAGAAAACTTATAATGGCTCTAACTGAAGTTGGTGGCAGAAGTTTAGAGATGGTTTCTATTTTTTCCCCATCAACTTCTAATCCTTCTTGAGTTATCTTATGACTGAGAAAAATGTCTTCTTTAACCATAAAATGGCATTTTTCCTAGTTAAGTACAAATTTACTTCTTCAGACAATTTTGTCTAGGTTCTTTAAACAATGATCGAAGGAGTCTCCAAAGACGGAGAAGTCGTCCATGAAAACTTCCATAGAGTTTTCGATCATTTCATGAAAGATGGCCACCATGAAACGTTGGAAGGTGGCCGGAGCATTACATAGCCCAAATGGCATTCTTCGGTAGGCGAAGGTCCCATACGGACATGTAAAGGTGGTTTTCTCCTGATCTTCAGGGGCAATGGGAATCTGAAAGATACGGAGAACCATCAAGAAAACAGTAGAACATTTTTCCAGATAAACGTTCAAGCATTTGATCGATAAAAGGAAGTGGGAAATGATCTTTTCTTGTGGCGTCATTAAGCTCCGGTAGTCAATGCAAACTCACCAGCCTGTGATGGTCCTCATTGGTATTAGTTCGTCCTCCTCGTTCATTACAACTGTCATTCCTCCTTTCTTGGGTACTACTTGAACTGGACTAACCCAAGGTGAATCTGAGATTGGGTAGATTAATCCGACATCAAGGAGTTTGATTACTTCCTTGTTCACCACATCTTGCATGTTAGGATTGAGACGTCTTTGATGTTGGACCACGGGTTTGTATTCTTCCTCCATGAGGATTTTGTGAGTACAAAAGGAAGGACTAATGCCTTTGATACCCATGATCTTCCATGCCTTATTATGGTTTTTGAAAACCTTAAGAAGTTCGTATTTCTCTTCTTTATAAAGGTGAGATGAAATAATTACTGGGAGTTGAGAGTATGTTTCTAGAAAGGCATATTCGATATGGTTTGAGAGTTCTTTTAATTCTAAGGCTGGTGGTTCTTCGATTGATGTTTTTGATTTTTCATTATGTTCGGTGATCTCGCATACTACTTCTAATGTTTCTTGATAGTTATCGATAGTTGTGAGATTATCGTGTTCTAAGGTGTGTTTGATGTTTACATCAGTTAAGATATGTGTTTCCAATGGGGTGTTGATGGAAGATTTCCGCACATAGCAACTCATGATGCAATTGATGATGTCGACACAATATAATGTGTCATCGTGATGTTGCGGATGTTGCATAGATTTTCCTATGTCAAAAGTGATAGCCTCGTCATTAACCCTGAGAGTGAGTTTGCCGGTGCAAACGTCAATGATAGCCTTTGCAGTGGCTAGAAAGGGTCTTCTTAAAATCAGAGGTACACTTTTGTCTTCCTCCATATCTGGAATTACAAAATCTACTGCGAAAACAAATTTGTCAATTTTGACAAACATGTTTTCAACAATTCCCGGAGGATATTTAACGGATCGGTCAGCTAACTGAATGCTCATGCGGGTTGGCTTTGGTTCTCCTATCCCTAGTTTTGAAACAACCGCATAAGGCATTAAGTTAATACTAGCTCCTAGGTCGGCCAGGGCATTGCTAACAGACAAATTTCCTATGAGACAAGGGATAGCAAAGCTCCCTGAATCGGTCATGTTTTGTGGCAGCTTATTTTGGAGGACCGCTAAACATTCTTCACTCAGGGTGACATGTGTTAGCTCCTCTAGCTTCCGCTTGTTTGTCAGCACTTCTTTGAGAAACTTGACATATTTCGGCATTTGAGAAATGGCTTCGATAAAAGGGATGTTGATGTGGAGTTGTTTGAAGAGTTTTAAAAACTTCCCATGATGAGCTTCCAATCTCTCCTACTTCAACTGTCATGGGTATGGAATAGGTAGAACATAGGTTCGGACTGGTTCCTTAGGTTGTAGGGTGCCTGTTGGAATCAGCACATCCTGTGTTTTGTCAGGGGATTCCTTCACCATAACGGGTTCTAAAGTTGGTGAGGCAGCAGTGGTTATGCCACTTCTGAGTGTAACAGCATTAGCTGTCGCATTCGGATTGGTGATTGTGTTGCTTGGAAGAGCGCCATGTGGTCTTTCAGAAATTGTCCAATTTGGGTTTCTAGATTTTGTAATGATGCTTGTTGAAATTTTAGGTCAGCTTCATGCTTCAACAATACTCCGCTGATATCAACAGCTCTTGAGTCGGCCTTCTTTTCCGCTTCGTTTGTTTGGGTCATGATTTGGATCAGCATTCTTCGATTTTTGAGTAGCTCGGATTCTGATGGCTAATGGAACTTTGGTCTTGGAATTGTGGTTTAGGCTGAAAGGATTGATTTATCGGTCTCTTTTCGAATCCGGGTAGGGTTAAGTGTTACCTCCGACCTTCCAACTGAAATTCGGGTGGTTTCTCCATCCTGGATTGTAGTTGTTGCTGAAAGCATTGTTTTGACGGGCGATGAAGTCGACTTCTTCCATGGCCATAATGACTTGTTTGCAGTCACTCGTCTTATGAGTTCCCCCACAGGCGTCATAGATGATTTTGGTTTTTGATAGTTCGGCTTGAAGTTGTTCGAATTTTTTTGAAAGGGCTTCAAGCTGTGCGGTGGCAAGAGTGTTGGAATCGACGTGGTGCAATCCTTTATGTGTTGGTGTAGATCTTGGTGGGTTATAAGCAAAAAGCTTCGTTGCTGCCTTCTCCATGATTTCAAATGCTTCGTTAGGTGATCAAAGGTCAACACCGGCGACTTGGTTGATGGCCTGTTTGTTTTGTCTGGATTGTGCGTCAAAGAAAGTTTGTACTTGCAACCATACGCTCAGTCCATGATGTGGGTATCTTCTCAGAAGACATTTGTATCTCTCCCATGCTGCTTGTAATGATTCATCATCATCGGTCCGGAATCCGGTAATACTGGCTCGGTATTTGGCAGTTTTATCAGGCGGAAAGTATTTGAGGAGAAAATGTTCATCCATCTGGTCCTAGTTGGTGATGGAACCAGAAGGAAGGGATTCTATCCATTCTAAGGCTTGACCTCTTAGAGGGAAAGGAAAGAGTTTGAGTTTGATCTGATCTTCTGTACGGTTTTGAATCTTAAAGGTTCCACAGATTCGTAAGAATCGTGATATATGAGAAAGAGGGCCTTCGTTGAGGAGACCATGAAATTTAATTGAATTTTCCACCATATGAATGGTGCTTGATTTTATTTTGAAATGTTCGGTGATATCGGGTGGAACCACTCCAGTGCCGTAGCCTTCGAGAGTTGGCTTGGCATACTGGATCATGTTTGGTTCATTGTTTTGTGCTTCCATCGTTTCTTCGGCTTGATTTCCTCCTGATGTCGTGGCGTCTTTTGACTCGTATTTTATTGTTTCGGAGGTTTCTGCGGTCCATTTACGCATTAGGCGACGAAAGAGTCGTTCTGGTTCAGAAATTGGAGAAACAAGCTCAGGTCCGAATGTAGAGGACATACATGGGGTTAAATCAAATTTAAATTATTTAGATTAAACTAAAGATTAGGCTAAAGTTAAGCTAAAAGTTAGGTTAAGCTATTTTTAAACTAAACTAAGATATAATTTAATTAAGCTAAAGTAAAGGTTAGGCTAGCCTTAAAATAATTGATTCTAATATTGTAAGTAAAAGAAGATAAGAGAAAAAGAAAAATTTGTATAATTATGAACAATGATTAATTAAAGCTTGGATCGTTCTTAGAAACGTACCGTGTCCCTGGCAACGGCGACAAAAACTTGATGTGTGCTGCGTGTGGTAGTAAAATTATAACGGATTGGAGATTTAACATTTGCCCAAGATCACGTTTTAAATTTATAAAAGTGATTTCTACTAAAACTAAACACACACAAAATAGGCAATTGTACCTATCGTATATATAGGATAGTATTGGTAAGAACCAAGTATCGATCCCTGGACACAAATGTTTCTAATAAAGATTCTTCGTCTTACTTTAATTAGAGAGTTTAATCATTTTTAGGTTGATTTTTAAACTTTTTATAAAATAGAAATACTTATACATAAAATATAGATGACAAGAAAAGAAATTCTAAGTGAGTAATTCAATTATATGAAGGTTTACCATCTAAAATCAAGAATCCACTCCATTATACCTTGATGATTATTAAATAAACATGTAATAAACTTGTCCTAAGAATATATGATAGAATAGTCCCTCATTTCTAAGTGAACTTATTCTATGACATAAAAGAAAGTAGAATGCGCATTTTAAAGTCCATCATTTCCTAATGTCATACTACCACGAGAATGTCAATTTAAGTAGACAAGTAGTTTGGTATAGTAGAACATTAGGATTGACTTCGATTTCTCAAATACCAATCCTAACAACTTCGAGTGGCTGTAGTTAACTCACGCAACCTCCCCTTAGTTGATTTAATTAGATTATAATTACACATTCCATTAAAATATGATTTCTTTAACTAGCATGATAACCTAGGCAATCGTATTAAGAATGTTTTTTCAGAATTATTAAAACTAGAGAAATAGATCATAGTTTATATCTCATCATTTCTAAGTACAACATAAGGATCCATGTTTTATCTTGAATAAAGTGTCAAAGTATTCTTTTTACCATTTCTAGTTTCCAAGAAAATTAGTTACCATTAGGGGTGGCAATCTTGACCCAAACCCTTTCAAATGGGTCAATTTGAGTTGTTTTAAAAATTAATGAGTTGGTTTGGCTAAACTGTTTTAACTAAATGGGTCAATATGAGTCATTTGAAATTCCATCATTTTATTTTTAGGTCAAAATGGGTCAACAAGTTTAAAGAAATGGGTCGATATGGGTTAGTGTCCTAAGGAAATGTGACAGGATTTGGATTGGAAGGGTTTTCGTACAAGACAGGTTTCGGATCAGAATGGGTTTCAGATTGGAACGGGTTCAGTTCAGGTTTCAAGCCAACACGAGTTTTCAACCGTTACCGGTTGGGTTTCAGTTTCTTTTTGGTCGATTCCGGACTCGTTTTTGTCCATTTTTCAGTTTCGTTTTTGTTCGGTTTGAATTCTTTTAGTTCCAATTTGATTGTTTTTTTCGATTTCGATTGATGTAGTCCGGTTTTGGCTTTTTGTTTCATTTTCGTCGTTTTTTTTTTTGTTTCCATTCGATTCTCGGTGTTTTTTTTATGGAACGAGAAAAATGTAGGAAACATTTTAGGGGTTTTTTTTTAATGATTTATAGTTTGAGTTATAAATTTTTAATTATTTTTTAATATTATTATTATTTTTTTTAATATTTTTTTGAGGGTTTTTGATCTTAATAGAAAACCCATCAAAAAAATATAACTAAAAATATAAATAAAAAACAAAAAATCTAAAAAAAACTAAAATGTTTCCACCATTATTCTCGTTCATAAAAAAAATTTAAAACCCCATTCAACCCTAACCTATTCCGAACAAAACCAAAACAACCATTTTTTAATTGACCCGTTCTGACCCAAACTCATAATGACCAAAAATCGTTATGAACCATGACTCATTTCAACCCATGACTCGTTCGACCCGACCCAACCCATTTGCCACCTCTAGTTACCATCAATGATTATAAATCATCAACTGATATATTTAGTTAAAGTGATAAAACATTTCTTCATCAATGTATAATTGCAAAATAACCATGTACTATACCAAACTAAACCACATGTTTCACATAATTATCAAGTAAAACAAAGCTTCTTCATAGATTATGAACTTAAATAAAGATTATGATAACAAACACATGATTAAACTAGAACAATCTAACCAAATGCGAATGAATCTCCCGTCTTAATGATGATGAATTATGGTGATGTTGATGATGATGGATGATGATGATAACCTCCAAGCCTTCAAACTCCTCACAAGATCTTCAATATGAGTGTAATGTGGGTGTTTTTATAAGAGAAACTCGTTTAGAGTTCTTCTTCAAGCACACCAAATGAGTGCAACTTAAGCCTCTATTTATAAGTTGTCTGGAGAGAGGGGCACGGCCCCGTGCCTTAAGAGGCACAGCCCCGTGTCCAGGTGTCCTGGTTGCATGTTGTCAGATAATACATGATGGCTCACCACGGGGGCGTGAATTTGAGGCACAACCCCATGCTTTTTAACATGTGGTTAATTCCATTTTGTCTTATTTGTAGGTGACCACGACCTCGTGGTTGATTGGCACGACTCCGTGATTTTGTCTTCATTATTTGTCTTTTCTTCTAGAATTTTGTCTTTTCTTGTTTTCAAAAGAATTGGGGCATGGTTTAAGGAGCACGGGACCGTGGTCGAGTTATTTCTTGGGGTTTCTTTCGTTTTTCTTCGTCTTTTCACTTGTTTCTTTGTTTAAGGCTTGGGTTTACCTGAAATTGCATTTTAGTGTGATAAGTAGTCTTCTGAGCTAGTTTATTTGTTAGAAATTGCAGTTTTTAGGAATTATTTGATGCTAAGAAGACGTATAATTTTATATACATCAGTAGCTAACATCAGCACATCTTGATCGCTACACATTTCTTCAAGACCATCATCTAAATCTTTTTCAGGAAGTAAAAACTAATATAAAATTACATCAGTACTGGAATGCCCTGACTCACCCATCGTTTCACTAACTTCGTGAATTGATAACATGTCAATGTCAATCAGTTCCACGAAATTAAAACTACCTCCTACATATGTGTGATTCGGAGGACTAGTCAACCGACCACCGTGATGAATATTCAAGCTGAAAATATTTGGATAACCAGCTACAAAATACAATAATTTTGTAAGTTAAACGCCCAAAATATAAAACCAAAATATCAAACAAAAAATCGAAAATTCAGTCTGCCATTACCGTATAATAGGTCGACATCCTCATCTTCGCAACTTTCCCGTATTTGCAAGATCAATGTTGCAACTTAAAATCAAAGATCGTGGAAGAGGATTGTGGGAGAAGACGATGATCGTGGAGAAGGATTGTGAGAGAAGAAGACGAAGGATTAAAATTGACTCTGAAATGACGGGGAGGGTTATTAAAAGGAGGGGGGAATGAGCTGGACAATGAAATTATGGATTTACCCTCATGTGGGGGTCATGTGACCAGAGTTAACAAGATAATTTAACTAGGTTAGTTTAAAGGGTCGTAACGTGACACATTTTGGAAAAACAGAATATGATTACAGTCATTAAGTTTTCCAAAGGACTAACATTGAAAATGCATGCAAACATAAAGGACCTGTTTTGCCATTTTGTCTAGACTTTTTATAAAGATTCAGAAAACAACTTGTTAATTTTGTCGGTTTAAAAAAAATATTGTTTATTTAGCATTTATTATTATTATTATTATCATTATTATTATTATTATTAACAATGAAAACCCGAAAATATGAAAAATATCCCTAAAGAGACGGGCTGGGGAACTCGCACCCGCGCCCCGGCCATCTCCAAACGTTTAACCAAGGGTGCACCAGACATCTGGGCTGGTGGCTAACTTAGTTATAACATAGAAACGCTATTTAATATACTAACAGAATAAAACTCTCAAACTACATAAACCCTAGAATTATCAATTGAATTAACCAGTTATTGTTTATCCGATTAATGTTGGGTTTTATGTTCACTGATAAAAAATGAACACGAAACACTAAACAATTACCTTAAATGATGATATATGAAGGGTTAACTAGCGATAAGTGTGGTCGGCAATTACGAACTCAGGAACACAATCAAACGTCGATGATAATATAATTAAATAGAGGGGTTATGATGGCAAGGGTTTAATGGTTAATTCTGTATGTTTAATTGTATTGTGGAGATCGTTATCATGTATGTTGAGACACGAATTGTGTAGGATTAGTACAATATATAATACGAATCAAGTTTGATCGATTATACCAAATTAAATGTGTCAGCAGGACGCATATGGCAAGGTTAACACAACCACTGATTCCATTTCCAAGTTAATGACGAGAATTGAGGTCCAAGCTATACAAACGAGTCTCGAATACATGATTTGGGTCACGGGTTTGGATATTCCCGATGGGTTAATGGGTTAAGATATTATATTATGCAGATTTGCAATTAGGTCCTTGTAGTATGAAGAGGGAAACAATAATGGGTAAAAGTTTAGTTTTGGGTTGAAATTGTAATATATTGAAAGTTGTTATATATATATATTAAATAAATAATTAAACAATAATATTATAATAATTAAATAACTCGATAATCACAGTATTTTATTGATAGTATAATCCGAACATAGAAATGGGTCAGGTAGTGGTTACAAAATATAAATGAGAAAACCCGAATTGTTACATGTCTGGTTAACCATGCAAGTTCGGCAGTTACACGTCAAATATATCGGTACTTAGCCTCAACAGAGCTCAAAGAAACTTTAGGTTGCTTCTTAGATTTCCAATAAATCGGAGATCCCCCAAGTGAAACACAAAACCCAATAACCGATCGTTAAGTATTAGGACAAGCTGCCCAATCTGAATTACATAATGCTTGCAAATTAAAGGAAGGATTGTTGTTGAAAAATAATCCTTGAGATATAGTTTCTTTGACATAAGAAAGAGTATGAAGAGCGGCATTCCAATGAGACATTCTCGAATCTTGCATGAACTGACCAAAAAATTGAACAACAGAAGCAATATCAGGTCTTGTGTGTGTAAGGTAATTAAATTTACCAACAAGTGTCCTGAATCGTAATGGTTCTTCAAGTGCAACTCCCTCATGAGCTTTAAGCTGTAAATTACGGGGCAATGGAGAATTATTGACGGAAAGCTTGGAAGTGTCAAATTCAGAAAGCATGTCCTTAAAAAATTTGTGTTGGCACATGTTAACACCTGATGTGGTGTAAAGAACCTCCATGCCTAAAAACTAATTGAGACTTCCTACATCTTTAATTTTGAAAGATAAATCTTGGAACGTGTTAAGAAAATTGATGTCTTCCAAATTGTTCCCGTAACCAAAATATCATTGACATATACATCAACATAAACCACGGGTGATCCCATGACTTTGTAAACAAAGAATGATCATTCTGAGAATCCACATACCCTCTTGACTTTCAAGTGGAAGACTATTTTCCATACCATTGTCGAGATGCTTGTTTCAAATCATAATCATATAAGGAGATCTGAAGTTTAAGCACCTGCTTATTAGGAAGTTGCATACCAGGTGGTGGTAGAATATAGATATTCTCATCTAAATCCCCATTAAGAAAAGCATTATTAGTATCAAGCTGGAAAAGAGGCCAACTTCGTTTTGTAGCACCAGCTACAAGGCTTCGAATCATGGTCATCTTTACAACAGACGAAAACATATATAATCAATCCCCTCTTCTTGAGTATCACTTGTGGCCACCAATCTTGCTTTACAACGTTCAACCATTACATCTTCTTTATGTTTGAGTTTAAACACCAATTTTAATTTAATATCCTTTTTCCCCGCGGGGGGGGGGGGGGGGGGGGGGGGGTGTTTAACAACATCCCATGTATGAGTATTTTCAAGGGCCTTAAATTCATTTTTCATTGCGTCTTGCCATTCAAGAATGTCAGTAGCTTCCTTATAAGAAGTAGGCTCATGTTGCTCATGTAAAGCATAGATCACTTGAATGAATGACTTGTTGGAATGAATAAGATGAGAACAAGAAGAACAACATGTAGAATAATAGCAATAATTACTGACAATGTGAAAACAAGATGTAGAAGAATCAGAATGATTACAAACATAATCATTCAAGTAGGAGGGTGGAACAGAAGTTCTCAAAGATCTTCGAACAAATTGATCATTAGGAGGAGTGGAAGATGGAGAAGTAGAATCAGCGAAAGAGGTAGGAGTAGTAGGGAGAGAATCGGAAGCAGGATCATCAAAGATTTAACTGATAAGATCAATGATAAGAAAATGAAATTGTCTTTGATTTGGTCATTGGGGGAAATATAGCTTCAAAGAAAACAACGTATCTTGAAATAATAACCTTGTTTGTATCAAGATCATACAGTCTGTAAGCTTTCTTACCAAGAGGATAACCCAGGAAAACACAAAGCACGACTCTGCGTGAAAATTTATCTCTTCCATGAGATAATGTAGAAGCGTAGGCAAGACAACCAGAAGATTTCATGTGACCATAAGAAGGAGTCTTTCTCGTTAAAACTTCATAAGGAATTTTATTGAATGTCAGTAGGGAACCGATTGATTAAATGTGTAGCTGTTAAAACACAATCACCCCAAAACTGAACCTGGTGTTTAGATTTAAACATAAGAGCTATTAAGGTCTCAAGAAAATGTTTATGTTTTCTATCGACAACACCATTTTGTTGAGGCACAACCCTACAAGTGGTCTGATAAATAATACCTTTTCTCAACAAATAAGCGCTTTCTATAGAACCAGATCCAAGTTCGGAAGCATTATCGGATCTTATTCATTTAACAGTAGTGCCAAATTGAGTGCTGACCATTTCAAAAATGATTGAAGTATGGGAAATGCATTGCTTTTGGTTGAAAGCAAACATGTCCATGTGATCCTACTACAATCAATCACAATGGTTCAAAAATATCTAAATCCATGGTAAGTAGCTGTGTAATATGGACCAAAAAATCAATACGAACCAGTTCAAAAATCTTACTAGTTAATGTGGTACTAGTGGAAAATGGAAATTCATGTTGTCTTTCTTTAGAACAAATAGGCCAATGCTCAAGAGTTTTCAAAGAAGCATTAAAAATGAAAGATAATTGATTCAATTTGTAACTTGGTAAGTCACCAAGTCTGTTACGCCAGGTTTCACAACTAACAACATAATTACAAATTTTATTTCAAACAAAAGAATTAACAGAAAATTGCTTAGTGGCCTCGTGGAGATAATGACCATTCAGCATATCACCAAGAACCTGTGGGTTCTTGAGAAATAGGGCCTGCAAAACACAATTGTTTTTAGAGAAAAGAACGATACCATCAGTATCATAATATCATCTTGACACATAGAGAAGGTTGTTTTTAAGATGTTGCATGAAAAGAAATTTTGATAAAGAAATTTTATCAGTTAAAGGAACAATCTCATGTTGATGGATTGTCACAGATGTGCCATTAGGAAGATTGACGGAAATAGGATTCATGGGAGAAGAAATGCTTGAAATCAAAGTTTGATCATGACACATATGATCATTAGCATCAGTGTCAATGATCCATTTAGAGTTAGATTTTGAAGAATTGTAAGACATTATACCCTTGAAAGATTCATGATTGATGCTTATGGCACTGTTAGCAGCACAAGTAGCTGAAGGCCCAGATTGAATTTGATTCTGCTGCAATAAAGCCATAAAGTCATGATATTGTTTCTGAGTGATACCTTGCTGATCAGACTGATTAGGATCACTCTTTGCTTGATCTTCAGCAAGGTTAGCAAACGTCTTTCCTTTGTTGGTCTTGAAATGTTTTGGGAAACCTATCAGCTTATAGCACTTGTTCACTGAATGCCCATTTCTCTTGCAATGAGTGCACACCAAAGTCCTCATATTTTCTCTCGTTCCTCCAATGATGGGACCTCCACTGCTTGCATTCATAGATGCAAAGGATACAGTGAAATCAGTAATGGTGTGAATCTCCTGTTGCTTCTCATCTTGAATGAGAATCCCATATGTACGATTGGTTGAAGGAAGAGGTTGCATCATCAAAATATTTCTTCTAATCATTTCATAACTAGGATTGAAGCCAACAAGGAATGGTATTAATTGCTAAAGCATGAGAAACACCACAAGTGTATGAAGGAATGCTATTAATTTCATTCAATTCGTCCCTATTTGACTTCATTTAAGCAAAGTAAGTAGCAATATCACTACTGCCCTGAGTGATTTGGCAAGGGTATTTTGCAATTAATTAATCTTAGCACCATTTTCTTCACCATAATGAGAATTAAGCTCATTACAAAGAATCTGAGCAGTTTCAGCATACAAAACACTATCATGAATATCATGAGTGAGAGAGTTAATAATCCACGATATCACAATATCATTGCAAAGTTGCCAAAATGAAAGATGCGATTCATTGACTGGCATGTTCACAGTGTTGTTGATGAAACCGAGCTTGTTTTTATCTGAAAGAGAAATCTTCATTGCTTTTTTCCAAGCTCCAAAATCGGCACCGACAAAGAATTTGGATAATAGGATAATGTTGAGATGATCAGAAGGATGAATGTAAAAAGGATTAGAGGAATCAATGGTCATGTTTTGAACAACATAACTGGTCGAGGCTACCATTAGAAAAACACTGCAAAAACGAAACAAAAACGCAAAAGAAAGAATGGAAGACACTTATGCGTAGAACAAATAAGAGTAAGTGTTATACGCTCAAGGTAGCGTATATATTCAATATATATGCTGGAGTGATCAACGTACAAGAGATATACACGGAAAAAGAAAGATATACACCGGAGATATGCGTCGTGTAAGTCCAATCTTATACGGCGTGTAAGCCGAGAAAGAAAATTTTGACAAAAACTGAGAGAAAGGGAAAAGGGGAAGATCTGAAACTTTAAGAGAAAGTTCAGAAAAAAGAATGTGACATGATTAGAAAATTTTGATGAAGAATGAACGGATAAAGCCTCAGAAAATATGAAAATAGGTAGAAAAAGAGATGAAATCTCAAAAGAGATTGATTGAGATGAACGAAAAAGATCAAAAAAATGATCAGAATCTCGAACAAAACAGAAGAATGATCACAAAAGATCAGATACATAATAGAAAATCGGCAAGAAACTGATTAAACTGAAGAGCAAAACTAACAACCAAACTCTGATACCATATAATCGTTAAAGAAAGATAAACATGATAAAGAAGAATAAAAGAATAAAGAGAGAGAATTATTACTTCAGAATGAAAAATTACAAATGAAAAACAAACAACCTATATATATATATATATATATATATATATATATATATATATATATATATATATATATATATATATATATATGGTCAAACATATACGACGTATTTGTTAAGATATACACTCAAAATTTCCGTCTCAATATTTTAACGTCGTATATAAACATTCCGGATGGGAATTAATCATATATGGACTAGGTTTGAGATTAAATAGAAATTCTCGATGGGTTGGGTACGGCCGTACGGGTATGGTAGTATGTTACTAGGTGGTAAACGAATCAATTACTAAAAACATGCATAAATGTTGACTCAAGCAAAAATAAAACACGCATAAAGGTTTTCCCAAATCATACCCAAATATGTTTCTCAATTTTATTCGTATTTGGGTAATAGAGTCATTGATTTTTCATAATTTTAATTTGTTCAGCTTGTTAAAAACATAAATTATATAAAAAAATATATTAATAAGAAATTATTATACTTCGAAATTGCAATTGGTAAAACTTTAGCCAATTGAAGAAGCACGGATCTAAACCCGGATAGGCTAGACCGATGGTTCCACAGAATACGGGTCAAACAATAAGTAACTCAGTAGTACGAATAACTGAAACACCCGGAATTAGATACAACTTTATTACAATATTTAATTGTGGAAAATACGGTCCCGGGAGTCTTTTTTGTTTCCGATTAAATATAACCAAATTCTATCAACCGAACATCACATATAATATCCATAGGAACTTGTCTTTTAATCAAGGACGGTACATATTTTAAAAACTTGTTCGTAACTCTTTATCAAAATTAGCAATTTTCACTTTAGGTGTGTATTGGTGTCCAAGTCCGAGCATTTGATCTTCGACTTTCCAGTTCCATTTATGGGCTTCACCTATAGCAATCCAACACCACATATTAGTTATTCCCAATATATAGATATTATATACTAATAAGACATTAAACCCGGAGTAACATTATTCAAAACTTTGAATCCAAACCAGTTCTAGCGCAGTCTATGATGCCTACCGTTAAGCAACTCCAACGATTCAATTTATCATGTATTATAACTCGCCCGATTGATCCCAAGTTTCTCATACCTGTCTCTAATCAATATGATCATAACCCATCAACATAATCACAACCAATTGAAATTAATCTTAATGTGATTTCACGTCTCAGCTAAATTTCAACTTAGAAACAGCTTCAACTCCTCAATTTATTAATTACAACAACTTAACGAATCGTTTCTCTAATTAAATTATGCTACTAACTATATATTCATCGGCGGGTCAAAACATCATCCAATCTTGCTACTTTATTACTTTAATCAACAAGAGAGTCTGAAACCCAAATCAAACCGGACTACACAATGCAAGCATTATTTATATTCTAGACACGAGTCATTCTAACTTAAACATTTGGTAGGGTAACTTCAAACTATAACGGGTTAAAACAATCCGTACACACTATGTATAGTCGAAAGAATCAACTTGTAATTTAAATGGGTCAAGGCAGTAATTAATCATAACATACTAATAAGATTTACTACTTCTTAAACTACATTTAAGATAAACTTACCTTTTCCCATAGAAACTTGATTACTTCTTCACCAACTCGCCTCATTAATTTCCAAGCTTTAGCATACATTGTCTTCTATTATGCTTGTAACTAAATAGACACTTTATTTGCTGCTCAATTCATCATTGAAGGCTGGAATTTGAGGAAGATTTTCAACAATTCCTCTATGCATATCTTCTTGGCGCCAAGCCTCATCTACCATCATCGATGTGTGTTTGTTTAACCATGGTTTTAATAAAAACCACACACTGCCCCTTTCTAGACACAATGAAGTTTGTGACTGGTGTATTGCAGTTAAAGTATTCAAGACTAAAGTATTCGATAGCTACGGAAAAGGGGGTGTCTGTTAGTGCACGAAATTGTTGTCCGTAGCATTCGAATAATTTATACATAGTCTAGATTGTTTATTTATTGTAAATGGCCCATTCGCTATGGTATGTATAGCGAATGAGGTCCATTCGTTAGTAATCTAGGCTAGTTCATTAATGTATCAGTCCATTTGTTATGGAAACATAACGAATGAGGGCTAGTTCGTTAAGTTATTACCATTCGTCATGGAATATTGACGAATGGAGTCTAATTCGTTATGGAGGCATAACGAATTAGAGTTAACTTAACGAATGGAGCATGTGGCCTATAAATAGGTGGTTCCATGCTCATAATTAAAAGAGATCACACATATGAGAGGTGTGAGATCCTAGATCTAAGTTAATATCCTCTCCATAACTTATTATGTAATTATTCACACTATTTATCAATAAACTATGTATTTAAAGTATCTATATCATATTGTATAATCGATGTATCATAGCGGCTAGATCAGGAACGTCTAATGGAGAATTAGAAGAAACTAGTCAGCTATGTTTCTTTCTATCAAAAGGAAACAAAGGCACTACGTGAGATTGTTGAGTCTCAGGGGGTGAAGATTAAAGAGCAAGAGGATCTGATCCTTCAATTGACTTGTAAAGATGATGCCTTGAAGAAAATCAAGAATAATGAGGAAGATCCTGATGTTGATGAGACTGGTGCTGGTGGTGAGCCTAAACAAGCTCAATACCATGCGTCTGGTGCGGGTACGAGTTCTGTTGACGATTCTCAAAAACAGATTGTGGTTTATCGTGATTATACGGCAGCCAAACCGATTGAGATGATTGAAGCTGACACGGTAATATTCATGGATGGATTGGGGGTGATTAAAAGCCTGGTAAACAAGGATGAGATAGAGGAGGGTGAGTTTGTTGACAGGTCTCTGACACGGGAGCAGATTTCCATACTGCTTGGGTTAAATGAGTTGACCGTGTTAGAAACAGAACCTGATGTCGAGGTGGTGAATGAGGAAGCTATTGAGGATGATCCGTCTATTTCAATGGATACGGAGTTTATTTATGAAAACGAGGATGTGGAGATGGAAGACGTCACTGATGAGGAGTACCCTGATTTGCTTCAACACTCAAATGTTGATCAAGGTGCTCCAGTGTTTAATGAAGAAATAATTAAAGAAGCAGAAGACCAGCTTGAAAAGAAGAACAAAGGAAAGGATGTCTGTTCTGAATCGTCTGTTGATCCATCTGTTGAAGAGATTCTGGGTTGGGTCAGATTTAAAGCTGCTTGTAAGATTATTCAAGCACATCGATATGTTGATCAAGAATGAAAAGACACAGCTGCTGCTTGGGTCAAAGCAAACCAAGTGACCTCCTTCAAGACAGTTTCTAAGGTACATGGTGATATTTTCTAATGGTTGTATGATTCAGAGCTTAAAGTATGTATAGTTAGGTGGGAGAAGGGAGTCCAGTACTACGAGACGATAATGGGGGTTCTTACTTTACCTCGTTGGGATGTTCGTACCCTCGCGAGACGTCCATTTATCAATCGTGGTGGCGACTGGACAGCTGAGTGGTTTCACCGACACTTATTATTCGAGGTAAATCATGGGTTCAAGTTCTTCAAGCCCCAGGTCCCAAGACGTAAACGCATTGACGAAATCGATCCTAAGACTGGGTGGAAGAAACTCGTGCTAAAAGTTAAATCTCCAAAGACGATGAAGAAAGTGCCAGTGAAGACGATGCCACAACAAATGCATCTCTCCTTCAACCGATGGTACTATGATAATAATACGGGTGAGGCCGTCATTGTTTTTGGTCGAGGACTGGAGACTGAACTGATAAAGATAATCGACCCGATGTGGTTGGTTAATTTATCTGAAACAGACAATGACGTGCTATACAGGAAGCAGATTTTGATTGAGCGCCGTGAAGATTACGACCTGGCTATGCAATTCCAACGCGTTGTGCGTGTCTGTTATGAAAATGGAATTCATAGTTGCAGAGACTGGCGGTCCAAGCGCTTCATGTAACTTAAAGACAAAGAGCTCAAGACGAGGGGGTGTCTGTTAGTGCACGGTTTTGCGTCTTGAGTCTTTGTAATAATAGTTAACGTTTTTGTTTAATATTTAATGTAATAATTAGTTTAATTATTGTCTAGTTCGTTAAATATGAAGTCTAGTTCGCTAGGGGATGTTAGCTAACTAAGACTTCTTCTCATCCATAGCCACCTCATCTGTCAAGTCCTCATAAACCGTTTCCGCGAGCCCCACAGCAGAATCAAAAGTACCTGGTCTACCAGCCTTGACCAAGACACGAACATTCTTTGGCAGCCCCCTGAGGTAGCATTTGAGGTAGCATTTGATTCACTTGGCCTCGGTGTTCACCATGTCTGGCACAAACCTTGACAGGCGGTTGAATTCAGTGAGGTATTCTCGGTGCATCATCTTACCCGCCTTCAGACTCAAGAACTTCATCTCAACCTTTTCTATCTCTGCATCAGCACAGAATCGTTTCATCACTAACTCCTTCAGATCGTCCCATCTCAAGGCCTTGACCTCTTCTCGACCCTTCCTTTGCTCAACTGTCTCCAACCAGAAAATTGCCTCCTCACTGAATGATTGGGTAGCATACCCCACAGCTTGGTCGGGACGACATTCGCTAATTCGGATAATTTTGTCCATCGCGGTTATCCATTGGAGAGTAGAGATTTCGTCTCCCAAGCCGGTTAGCTCTGGTGGATCACAGCCTTTGAAAGACTTATAGTTGCACCCACCTCGGCCCCTTTTCTTGTCAACCTTCACTGACTTAACCACGCTTGATTCTTCCCCATCCCCTTCATCATTCTTCTTACCATCTCCTTCCGCCCTTCCAGCGGTTCTTTCACGGCCTCCAGCAGACCCTTCAGCATTCCAGTTCTTCGCAGCAGCTGCTACCTCTTGAGCAATGGCAGCTTGAACATCAGGGTCAAGTTGATACCCTTTGTTGTTACTCGGATTTCCACCGGCTGCACTTCCTTCGCCTTCATTGTTAGTAGCGGCCTCTACTGACGGCTCTCGGGCAACACGTGGCCTACCCCAACGTCCTGTACGCCCTCCTTTTCCAGTAGCTTTCTTAGCTCCAGCCATTCGTATTCTATAAGTAAACACAAATGTCATCACTTAAGGAACCATTTAGTACAAGGATAGTAAGGCTAACAGGTAATAACAGTGGCCAGCTGTGATTAGCTGATCACGTTACTTTCCGTGTCCTATACACTTCCTCTTATGAGTCTATTTGTGCTAGTCTATTTCTAACAGTTAGACAATCAAACAGTTCATATCACTATACACTCCTATCCCTAGCAATTAAGCTAGCATTCCTACACTCTTTATTTAGCTACTACGCAAACATTTATTCATTACTCTACTTTACATGTGAATTTAATCACATACTTTACCTTTACTTAGCTTGCTTGGGTGACACATGGCATTCTCGTACTAGCATCTTCTTTCTTTTCTTACTTTAATCTCATTCTCTGTTCGAGTCTAAGCATGTAGGATGCTTAAATCTCTCGAACTTTTCTCTGATACCAACTTGTAAGGCCCCGTTACCGGTACCTCACTTTAACGTTGGATTTACTCATAAACGCGGTTCTAAATATCAGAGTTAATATAAACTTTCGCGGAATAATATAAAAGTCAATAATTCATTACAACATCCATAATGTGTCTTTCAGAAACATAACATAAAACATAGCATTTCAAACATCACGACAATCTCCAGATGCCAGCCTCTTCGGATCCTGCCATGTGTCTTCCTTAAGCAAACTGCCTCAGTCGATTAGCCTGCGTGCATACTAAAAGTCAGCTACGCTGAGTGAGTTCTAGTTAATCATATAACATACAATACATCCATAAACATGCACACGTATCCGAAGACACATACTTTCGTCTTTTCTTACCTACTTATTTACATACTTACGTACATACTTCCATTCTTACATATACCTTTAAAGAGCATTCTGCCCTATAGCATTCGCCGATATTATTAGGGTCGGTTCCCTGCATTCGCCGATATTATTAGGTTCGGTTCCGTACATTCGCCGATACTATTAGGGTCGGTTCCCTTCATTCGCCGATACTATTAGGTTCGGTTCCCTACATTCATACTACTATAACATACTTGTCCTTTACATGCGTTCCTTGACCATACGTGCAATCTCCGAAGAGCGTACATATACCATTAACATATCGTACATACACTATTCATACATCATATGCATTCATACATACATCATTCTTACATCATACATATCAATCATACCCTTAACTACCACTTGACGGTCCATGCAATATCCGAAGATCGTTCATGCACCGTCAAGCAATCATCATCAATAATCAATACAAGGCATACACTTACCACATAAGGTAAGTGTATTAACTATCACATCGAGTATGCACACAGCCCCGAAAACATAACAAGGAAGTGGGGCTAGAAACTCACCTCAATGTGGTTGGGTTCACCGTTTACGATTATTCCCTTCTTGAGCTGTGCACGACTAACTGTATAATAATTATACGTATCAATAAACTATCACTACACATATCGTCTTTCTAGTAAATTATTACTCTCAACGAACGGGGGGTCCGGGGGCAGCGCCCCTGGCAGCGGGGTTCTAGGGGCGGCAGCCCCTAGCGGGGTCCAAGGGGCAGAGCCCCTGGCTGGGTTAAGCTGCCAGGTCAGCTTGGAAAAATTTTATTTTCATTAACTGTCTTAACACATTTTCCATAAGGATTTTGAATCATTAAATAATTTGCTACTTAACCAAGGGCTTCTTTGTAATTAAATCATTCTTTTCTAAGTCCAGTGACAGTTGTTGTCATTATGTTAAACTTCTAATTCGTTACTGGTTCTTAACGAATTGGATTATCCTAGCGAACTGGTTCCTATAACGAATTGAACCCTTAACCAACTGGACTCCTTAACGAATCAGTCCATATAGCGAACCAGTCCAAGTAGCGAATCGGACCTTCTAATTCGTTATTTCATTTAACAAACTAATCATAACGAATCAAGGGTAATTCGTTACCCTTTTCCCTTAACGAATCAGAGACGAATCATAGGCGAGGTAGAGCTAGTTCGCTGTGCCCCCTTATGCGAATCAACTAACGAATCACCTTCAGTTCATTAAGTCCCCATAGCGAACTAGGGTTAGATCAGGGAATGTCAGAACATTCCCTGACATTCCTTATCCTCGTACCACTATTCCGGCGCCGCCTTTCCGGCGTCGCGTTTGCCGGAAAGCCGCCGGAAAACCGCGAACACATCGGAAAAACGAGTTTTAACTCGTTTTTCACCGTTTTTTGTCCCGTTCAATCCAGATCTGAGCTAGGGTGACCCCTAAGCTCATTATAGGTTCGGTTTAACCCGATTCCACTCGGATCTCGTGACTTAAACGTTATAACTGTAGGACCGATTCGGGACTCGGTTTCCCAACGATTCACGGGGCAACGTGTTAGAGTGCGGAATCCTCTAACACGGCGATTCGGTGGTGATCAACGGGCACGTAGGTACGATTCCTAAAGGAGTTTGACGCCTAGGATTGGAGGAAACGACCAAGAACACGAAGAACGCTTGAGAGAGTTTCTGGAGGCTGCTGGTTCTGTGATTTACGTGAGTGTGTGTTCTGTTCAGAAGCCTGTGAAATTTCCTAAGTAACGTTTATATATCGAAAACTGGTTCGATCGAATGAGGTACCCATTCGATCGAATGAGATCTGGTTCGATCGAATCAGTGACTGATTCGATCGAATCAGCTTCGTTTGACATTTTCAGTACGTTAACTTGGTTTCACGATCGTTGGTTTCTTGTTGAACCAACCTGATAGAACTGGGGACATACATGTTACATTTCATGTCCTAACAAACTCCCCCTTGGAGCCAGTTCTATTTGCTTGTAACCAATCGAGTTCTCTTGCTCGACCGTAACTCCCCCTTGGAGTTATCTTACTCTCTCTTTTCTCAAAACTAGTGGTGCAAACGTTGCATCCACAAACTCCTTTCTTCATGGAGTTCTCTCTTTACCAAATGGTACAGTCAGTCAGACTTACCATAGGTTCCGCATATCCTGAGACGCTGTCAATTGGAATTTTGGATTAACATTTAAGCACAATTGTATTAGATTTGCAAAATAGACATTAAAGCATAATCTATCACAATATTCCAAATCATATTTCATTCAATTCAAAACAATTACAACCAGAAGATTTAACTTTGAATTACAATAAGAAACAAGATAAATGATAGACATGACAATTAATCTTCAGTTTCTTGGGCATACTTCTTCTGTTGTTCTTTCCAATTTGATCCTGCATGTATGTCATAGGCAAAGCAAATCCTAATGACATTTCTGTACGTTAACGCTTGCTCTATGTCTTCGGGAGCGTAAAGAATCTCTGTCTTGTACAACGTATAGACATCCTCCCTTGACAAATTTGTGAGCCACATTGGATCAAAAATACGAATTGTGCTCCAATTTCCATTGTCATTGAGCACAATAACTGCCTCATGCAGTTTACCATCATAGTACCAATGCCTGAATGATTTGTAGAAGTCCTGCTTCATCTTTCTAAGAGGAATCTTCTTCATTGTGAGTGGTGGCATGTACTTCAAGATAACTTTTGGCCTGTTGGGGATCGGATCGATCTCTTTTTTTCTTAGATATCTCTTCGGCCTTTGTGGTGTGATCATCTTCCATTTTGTGTTGTACTCTTTTCGCAACACATTCTGATAATACGTGGCAAATGGAGATGAGTTGGCGTATAGCAGATCAAGATAATTCAGACGGTTCAGATCATGAGTAGGAAGGGTCTTCAAATCAGTAATACGTTGAAAGTATTCAACCCCCCTTTCCATCTTGACAGCTACGCAGTTAAGATCCTTCAGACATGCCCAAGCGATAATTTCTCCTGAAGTTCTGCGACCCTTCATTTTATATGACGTTGTATGAGGAATGGTCGGCTTCGCTTGTTGTCTGGATCTTATCTTCTCAAGAATAGCATTGAATGCTTTCTTGCATTCCTCGGTTTTCTCTAAAAATTCGGCTTGATCCGCTTCAGAAGGCTGTTCCATATTGTTTGACCTTTCTTCAGCCTTTTTCTGCATTTCCTCCTCTGTTACATTTTGGAAGAAACTTGCAAAGTTAGGAAGATCGTCATTTTGAGACGTATAGTATTCAGGATACTCTTCCTTTGACAAGTCTTCCATTTCAACGTCATCAAATTGAGAGGGATGGACGTGTGAGGGATCAGTGGCCGTAGATGATGATGATTCAGGTGTAGCAGCAGAAGAAGACGTTTGTTCTGTTGGAGGCAAAGCCAGATACTTGCCTGTTTCTACGTTGGATAACTCAAACATTTGTTCCAATTCTTCTTCTGTGAAATTATGAGAAATTTCACCTTCTTCCAAGTCTCCACTTGCGAAGTTTAGCTGCTCATTTGGATTGTCCAGTAGAAACGTGAAAAATTCTGCTGCTGTTTTTGATTGCAGCGGTTGGACATTAAACGGATTATCATCACCTGTTTGATTAAACAAACACAATGTAACAACAATTGTAAATAAACATATGTAATATCATAAACATGAAATACAATATCATTACATATGAAACTGAGTTTATACAAAAATCATCATTTAACAAGATTTAACATTTAAATCCTCACTACATCCACTCAACTCACTCTTTAGTACCTTCACCACCATCATCTGAAGAATCAAGTTCGTCTGTGTCCACATCAACATTTGTTGGACCTTCCAAACGTAGAACATCTCCTTTCAGTTCTGTTACTTTCGCCTCAAGGCTTAGATTCGACTCTCGTAGTTCCTTGATAGAAGAGCCCTGTTCGGCGACAGTCGCATTCAGCTGAGTGTTTTCAATTCTGAGCATGTCGTTTTCGGCTTGAAGTTTGGCAATCTGCTCATCTTTCAGTCGATTTTGCTCTTCTTGCCGTCTATTCAGCTCTTCTTGCTCAGTCTTGAACATGAACATCTTCATCATTGCCTTGTGAAGATCAGCTAGTTCTGATGCAACCTGAGGAGGTATAGACATTTCTGGTTGAGGTTGAATAGTCGGTTGTGGTGCTGATTGTGGTGCTGGTTGCTGTGGTGGTGGCGGTGCTTGTTGAACGGGAGGAGCAGCAGACGAAGTCCCAACTGATTGTAACGGTGGAGGACGTGGGAGATCAGAAAATAGACTACGATACTTCCTTGTAACCTTCTTCTTTTGCCTCTTCGCAGGCCTTTCTTCGCCCGCAATTATATCGGCCAGTTGTTCCACGGCCCTAACCTCACCAGCAAAGTGCACATCTGATGCACTTGCTTCATCACCAGCATCCAGATCCTCAATGTTAAAGAATGAATCAGCCTCTTTTTCGGCATCTGTTCTGGTGTCTGCCGGTACCGCCTCCTCCTCAGTGTCAGACTCGTCGCTGGTTTTCTGATAAGGTAAGTTCTCGACGTCTGAATCACTGGCGGCTTTCCTCCACTTCCTCTTCGGAGGAGCCTTGTAAGACTGATTTGCCACGTGCCCAAAACACCTTTTGTGTGGTGGCCTTGTGGGGCGGTCCTTGTATGATTTTAATCGGTTGAGGGTTTCGTTCTTCATGTGGTCCAGTTTCACCACATCACCCTCATTTTCTTTCAGTAAACCCGGAGCTTGACTATCGACGATCATTTGCACAAATCGCGGGTACTGTAGAAACTTCTCACCCGCCCCTTGTTTTATTGTAAGATTCTCCACCATATGGCTGAAGGTCATCTGCGAAAAGTTGTAGGGGCGGTTCATCACTAATGCAGCCATTGTAAACTGCATGCTTTCCCTCAATTTGTCAAAACTTGTTCTTTGAGGCCCTAAGCAGTGCATCACCACGTGTGCCAGATATTTGAACTCTGGACACAGATTGGCTTTATGGAGTAGACCGGTATTTAGGTCACCGTCGTACTTCATTCTGGCAAAACAGCCTCTGGTTCCAGCAGGATGTAACACAGTAGGATCTGAATCAGAATCTACAAACCCACAGACTTCCCTAAGGATTTGGGCAGATATAACAATTTCGTGCCCTCTAACAGTGGAGCGAATTACCGACGGCACAACTGTTTTGTCGTGCGTGGCATTCCTCCAGAATTCCTGTTGAACTGACATGACGGGTTCGACTACCCTAGAGATAGGTCCGTGAATCCTGGACCGTTTCAGAAATTTGATCATAGTTGCAAAGTCTTTCCCATGGCTTGCCTTTTCGTCAAGAAAGGCTACAATGTTGTGCTTGATGGATGTTTTGAAAGGCACAAAAACTTCTGCAACTTCAGCCATTTTATCTGCAAACATAAACGTGTTAGAACGAACAGATATTGAAAAGATTGAATGCGTTTAACATTTTCAAACTTTCTGGACTGGTTCAATCGAATGAGTAAAGATTCGATCGAATGAGCTACTCATTCGATCGAGTGAGATCTAGTTCGATCACAGACAGTCGAATAAGATAGATTTCACCTTTGACCTCTGATTCGATCGAACTACTGACCGAATAAGTCTCATTCGATCGAACAAGAGACTCGTTCGACCGAATAGACTGATTCGACTCATTCAAACGTCAGCCCAGATTTTGCAGAATCCCGATCGAAATTTTCAATCGTTTAAACGATACACAACACACAGATAGCATCGATTGTAGTTTGTGAACATTTATCAACATTAAACTACAAGTTTTTAAACGGTTAAAAACAGTTTATTGTGTGTTTCTTTCTAATGTCCGATTCCGAGAACAAAACGACCAAAAACTTGATCAAAACACGGTTATAATCCAAAAAATCTTACATATTTGTGATGTACGTGAAAAACCGAGTAAGATGTATGGATCAAAACGAGGGATTCGCTAAAACGATTTTGAGAGCAATTTTCTGGAAATTTTTTCGAACTTTTCTGACCGATCGAATGAGTCTAAGTATTTATACTGTTTCTGGACTCATTCGATCGAATGAGATGTCATTCAATCGAATATAATCTCATTCGATCGAATAACATTCCTATTCGTGCGAATGGCAATTCAGTCGTACGAATGAGATTTCATTCGATTCACAGGACTTGTTCGATTGGACCAATCGATCGATTGTGAGTCTATTCGATCGAATAAGTCTCTTCGCAACAACTCTCATTCTCGCAACAACTGACTCGATCGAATCGGCTCATTCGATCGATTTACTCGATCGAATAGCCACATATTCGATCGAATAAGGGAAAAACTTTGAAAAAATAAACTTTTAAACTTTTTATTTCCCGCCATCGATCGTGGTGCCTTTGAACCTGCAAGAAAACATAAACTTTTGACACTTGGTTAGTTTTCTTAGACATTTTCCGATAATGTGAGCTTAGTTCCTACAGAACATATAGACCATAAAACATTAGTAAACATTTAGCAACCATAAAATATCAGGCACAACCATCTTTGGGTTTTCTTGCCACTTCTTCTTTCTTTCATGCACAGCTGGTTGCGCAGATAAACATTTAGCAACCTGCATGAAGTTTTCTTTCATTCCTACACACTGGATAAACATTTAGTAGGAACAGACAGGGATCAGACTACCTGTCACGATGATTTCTCATCGATTATCAGACAAACAGAACTAAATAAAATGAAAAATAAATAGAAATAAAATCTTTTTGGTTTTTTTTTCAAAGTATTTACAGGAAGGGACAGGGATCAGACTACCTGTTACTGGATGATTTCTCATCAACATTAAAGCAGAATAAAAATAAAAATAATTCAGAATAAAAATCTTTTTGAATTTTTATAATATTCAAACTGAAATAAGCAACTGTACAAAATTTAAAGTACAATATTTTTGGTTGAGAAGGATCTATAATAAGAAATCATACAGACTTATTTGACTATCTACTGAGACTTTTCGAGATTTTTCACATGTTTTTGATTTTTCTTAATAAAAGAGTATATAATATTAAACTAGACATAATGAACATTCTTTTTGTGAGAAAGATCCGAACATGGGATCAGTACTGACATTGTAGCACTCAGTAAGTTCAATATAATTTCTTTTGGTCGATACATATTACCGATGCGATTATGGGTATATTTGTCCATTTAAACTTAAACAAACATCCTCTCGTCTGTCAATGACCATTTGATAATTGCTTGTGATCACAGCTATGTATCCCACCATATTTTGATTGACTCATGTAGGACCTCACAACATATTGAACAGTCAAATCGACGCATCTTATTTTTGACAAACGACCATAAGCTTATAGGATCCCCTTTGTTCGCTTTTCATCAAATTTTGTTGCTTTTCACATTCTTGCGAATTTAATTAGCAACTTGATGATTTTATCATGTTTTCACATACGTGTTCGGTATTCATCTACTTGTCCCAAAATCATTTATTTTATTTTTTTTTCAGGAGATATCCAAGTTATCAGCGCTGTCCAGGTCGATACTTACGTATCACAGAGGGAGATAATAACTTTAGATATACCAGCATGGAAGAGCGCTGTCCAGGTCGATACTTACGTATCACAGAGGGAGATCATTCCAAAACCGGTGGAGCATAAGATATTTAATACAGATATCCAAGTTATCAGCGCTGTCCAGGTCGATACTTACGTATCACAGAGGGAGATAATAACTTTAGATATCCCAGCATGGAAGAGCGCTGTCCAGGTCGATACTTACGTATCACAGAGGGAGATCATTCCAAAGCCGGTGAAGTATAAAATATTTAATACTCCTCCTTAATCAACGTTTAAAGCATATGATTTAGAAGGGACTTTCGATGAAAGCAGACCTGCAACACGAAGATCTAACATTCTTTAAGAATTTAGGTTTTGGGGGAACCAATTTGGGCCGATGGTAATTCGTGTACGCGTGATAAGACATATCCTCAATTGATATTGGTCTTTAGACAGTGACGTCTCGTCAATTTATCTTAGATGTACACCCATAGCTGACAATCTAAATGATTTAGATAGGTCAAATCCAGATTCAATTCAGTAAGATAAGCCTACCAATATATCACATTAGTACTATGCATGACCAATTTTTCAATTTATATCTTTCTAACATCATGCTACTGTCAGTGTGCCATCACTTCCCAAAGGTTGGATACAATTTCTCATTTTCTGATTATTTGAATGTTTTTGGTTTTTTTTTTCAATATAAGGAAAATGAAAATAAGCTATACAGAAATAAAAATCTTTTTGATGTCTCAGTATGATAGCGTCTGTGTACTATCATCTTTCTTGTAACAAGATCAACTTCTCAAAATTTTAAAATTTTTGATGTTTTTGGGTTTTTGTATTTTATATTGTTTTTGGTTTTTCTTGAAACTTTTTTTTTTTTTTTTTTTTTGACTTCAATCGCCCCGATCAGTTCAGTCGTCAGGTTAACGGCTATCCCGAAGATCCAATGGATCAGCTGGACCGACCACATACTAGTATGTGTCATTCTAACTAAGTATGATCGACTAATTTTCAGCGAAAGAATGAAAACTCATCATAAACCGCCCCGGTCACTGTCAGTCATCTGGTTAATGGCTATCCTTATATTCTACAAGTAGAAATGAGGACCAAACATATCCTAAGACATGTCCTTCAAACTAAGGTAACCGACATAATTTTAAGCGATAGTGACGTTTTATATTGTTTTTGGTTTTTCTTGAAACCTTTCTCCCCCTAAAAATTATAAAAACAAAATCTTTTTGGATTTTTCAAATTTTTTAAGAAAAGAAAAAATGAAAAACAATTTAAATGATATCTTCAGGAACATCATCTGATTGACGTTTAACGCCGTTGATCTCTAGCAAATATTAAAACCGTGGTTTGTCAAATGCTTTAGTGAAGAGATCAGCGCGTTGTTCCTGAGTGGGGATTTTTACCACATCGATTAACTTCTTTTCGTAACAGTCACAAAGGAAGTGATATCGAATTTCGATGTGCTTCGTTTTGCTAAATTGGACAGAATTTTTAGTAATTGAAATAGCAGCAGAATTATCAAGATATATGGGAGTAGTAGAACATTCAATGCCGTAGTCACGCATCTGTTGCTGAATCCAAATAACTTGAGAACAGCAACTGGCAGCCGCTATATATTCCGCCTCAGCTGTTGAAGTGGAAACTGACGTCTGCTTTTTTCATTGCCACGTTACTAAACGACTTCCAAAGAACTGACATCCTGCTGTTGTTGATTTGTAATCGAGTTTACAACCACCATAGTCCGAATCACTATACGCATGTAGATCAAAGTTATCATCATGAGGATACCAAAGACCCCAATCTGGAGTACCCTTCAGATAACGCAAAATTCTTTTGACTGCAATAACATGGGAGACCTTCGGCTTTGACTGGTAACGTGCACAGAGACACGTAGCAAACATTATGTCCGGCCGAGAAGCAGTCAGGTACATTAGAGATCCGATGATCCCTCTATAGTGAGTTGGATTGATCAATTCACCCTTCTCGTCAGGATTAATCCCGTGATTAACCGCTAACGGAGTTCCCTGTGAAGAGGAACTCAACATCTCGAACCGTTTCAAGATGTCATTGACGTATTTTGTCTGGTGAATGAAGACACCGGAGTCTGTTTGATCAACCTAAAGTCCTAAGAAGAACTTCATCTCACCCATGGAGCTCATTTCAAATTTTTCTTGCATCACTTGTTCAAACTCCTTGCATAGTGTTTTATTCGTGGACCCGAAGATGATGTCGTCCACGTACACTTGTACCATAATGAGATCTCCTTCTTTCTCCTTTGTAAATAACGTGCAGTCGATCGTTCCTCTTCTGAACCCGTTGTTCAGAAGGTGTTTGGATAGTTCCTTGTACCAAGCTCTCGGGGCTTGGTGAAGACCGTACAAAGCTTTGTTGAGCAGGTAGGCTTTGTCCTTGTGATTTGGGTCTTCAAAACCTGGAGGTTGTGCCACATATACGGTCTCTTCGATGTGACCATACAAAAAGGCACTCTTGACGTCCATCTGATATACTTTGAATCTCTTGAAAGACGCATACGCCAAGAACATCCGGATTGCCTCCAAGCGCGCAACCGGAGCATACACCTCATTGTAGTCTAGGCCTTCGATTTGCCTAAACCCTTGGACCACCAGGCGGGCTTTGTTGCGAACAATCACTCCACGATCGTCACGTTTACATTTGAGTACCCACTTAGTGCCAATTTTCTTCTGTCCTTTGGGGAGATCCACCAGCTTCCACACACCAAGTCTCTTGAACTGCAATAATTCTTCTTGCATGGCTGAGATCCAGTTAGCGTCTTTCAACGCATCGGTGATGCTGTTTGGTTCTTCTTGTGCTAAGAAGCATTCATGGGCATTTAGCGCAACTGATCCTGACTCCATCATTTCAGTGTAGAGTCCAAAATTCAGCTGTCGACGTGTTTTGACACCCTGTTGAATGTCCCCTATAATGTTGTCTTGTGGATGATCACGTTCAGTCCTAACCACCGGATTGTCAGGAACGACAACATTTTGTTCCAAGTTAGTTAAGTTCGGCTCAGGAACTGGAGCGGTTGGTGCCTCTGAAGTAGACGTTAGAGGCTGTTCTGCATTTGGTGCTTCTTGATTTGACGATGAAGGTTGTGGAGTAACCTGTGTCGGCGCCGATTGTACATCATCTGCTGGTGATTCATCTTCAGAGTCAGATTCAGATGACTCTTGAACTTGCTCGCTAGACTCTGTGGAGGAAGACGATGATGGACCAGGATGAGGTGAAGATTGCTGTGATTCATCAGGAGGTGCATTTTGCGCCTCATACATCATCTGAATAGCAACCTCATACAGATTGAATGACTTGAACAATTTGTCAAAATCAAACAACCAGTCTTCTCCTGACCCCTTGGCTGGTTCTGTATAGCGTTGAACGTCGACATGGTACCATTCTTCAACTAATTTTGTTGATCTGTTGAAGACCCTTTTGAGAGGTACACTGTAACCCAGAAAATAGCCGTTGATGATCTTCTCCTCGAACTTATTATCGACTTGCCTTTTAAGTAACGTGCAAAGAGCTCCGAATGGTTCCAGGTGCTCTAAGTTAGGCCTCCGTCGTTGAAGAAGCTCGAAGCTTGTCTTGCCGTGGCGCTTGACAATGCCTACCCGATTCAATGTGAAACAGGCGTTGGCAATTGCCTCACTCCAAAACGTGACAGGCAACACTGAGTCTGCTAACATTGTTCTAGCTGTCTCGATTAACGTTCGATTTTTCCTTTCAGCAACCCCGTTCATTTGTGGAACGTACGGGGCACTGAACTCCTGAACAATGCCTCTTTCTTTGCAAAAGTTTTCAACATGCGCATTCTTAAACTCTGTCCCGTTATCTGAACGCATTCTCCGAACCTTCAGATTGTACTGTGACTCAAGAGTTGTAACCAGCAGATTTATACACCCAAATGTCTCGGACTTTGCTTTCAAGAAAAACACCCAAGAGAATCTTGAATATTCATCAGTAACCACTAGGCAGTATGAGTGCCCAGAGATACTCTTGACGCTTATTGGGCCAAAAAGATCCATATGAAGGAGTTCCAATGGTATATCAATCGAGTGGAAACTCTTAGACTTGTGGGACCTTTTTACTTGCTTTCCCGCTTTGCACTGCACACACGAATCAGGGAGACGGAAACTTCTCAGATTAACTCCCTCAACTAGCCTGTTGTGCACAAGCTTATTCATGTTCCTGACATTAATGTGTCCCATCCGTTTATGCCATATGACAGTATCACGTTCGGATGCCTTGGACACAAAACATGTCGCCGTTGGAGACGATGACCCTCCCTTAGCCATATCCAGAATGTAGAGATCACTCTGGCGTGCGGCTGACATTAAAACCTTGTCTTCAGGAATGGTGAATTCCTTAGCCAAGATGTGGCAGTCTCGGTCATCAAACATAACTTTGAAACCCTTGTCGCAGATTTGACTTATCGACAACAGGTTGTTCTCCAACTCCTTGATGAAATTAACCTTATCAAACGAAATTCGCCCATTTGAAACAATTCCTTGGGCCGTGATGTAACCACCTTGAGTTCCTGCAAAGGAAACTGCACCTCCTTTTATCTGTCTGACACTGGATAGGAGATTCATGTTTCCAGTCATGTGCCTGGAAGCTCCTGAGTCGATGATCCACATGTTGAATCTTGGATCATAAAGAGCAACCTGCACACAAAAAGCAAAAGGTTTAAACATCATTGGAAACCCAAGCCTTTATGGTCTTGGGTTTTCCATTATCGTCACGAATTAACAGTTCAATCCATTTACCCTCATTAACACTGTTTTCTGGTTTGACATTGTTATCAACAGTGTTGTTTTTCTTTTGATTCCAACTGTCAGTCTTCTTCTTAGCATGTTTGACATAGCTGGTTGAAGACTGACTTTCACTTGTTGAAGTGGAAACACTTGGGTTTGAGGGATCAACAACTTTTGTTTTAACATTTTGATGTTGTTGTTGGTTCGGTGATCTGTGTGGTGAGGTTGGCTGAGGTTTCCTAGGAGAAACCGACCGCGGTGTGTGAGACCGAGTTTGACTTTGAATGTCAACGGTCGGTCGCCTCATAGGAGTTGACTTGACATATCTAGGATCCGGAGTTGATATGTATTGCTTAGGATCCGTGTACTTGTAGCAGAATCTTGCTATATGGCCAACCTCTCCACATGAGAAACAGTAGTTTCTCCCCCTTTGACGTGGTGGAGAGTAATGACTTTGTTGTTGTTTGTTACCATAGTACCCCTTGGATTTGACATTTTGGGGTGAGGTTTGTCTGGGAGGGGGTTTTGAAAAATTATGTTTTTCATTAAAGTTACCCTCCTTGACAAACTGGGTACCATGTTCCACATGCACTTTCTCAGATTTATGATTAAACTTGTTCTTCTGAGAATTACTTGTTGTTGCCTTTGATTTAGATGTGGATGGACCTGACTTAGTTGTGGAACCTAAGTCTGTGGCAACAACATTTGGTTTTGGCTTGGTCTCAGGAGCCGGGTCAATGACTTCTTTACCCTTGGACTTTGAAATTTGTTTTGTGTCCTCGGGTGTTTTAACATTTGAGTCATCTTCTGGCACAGCTCCTGGTGTGCTCACAAATTGGTTCAGCACTGGGGGTGGGACATTGTGATATCCCACACCTCTTTCCTTTTTGCACCGGAACTCGGGGATAATGTGTTCTAGCAAATAAGAGGAATTGGAGTAACTCTTTAACTTGAAAGTCAATGATTCAAGATCAGCTTTTGTGTTCTCCATTTCCTTTTTCAAGAAATTATTTTTATTGGTATGAAAGTTTATAGAGTCTTGTTGATTTAGAACACATATCTCCAATTCCTTGTTCTGACGCTTAAGGCTATCAACTTTTTCTTTAAAAGCAGACTCTTTCTGCTTCCAAGCCTTGTTTTGAGCAAGAGCGTCAGTCAGTTCAATTAAAGATCTTGAGGCTGCTTGTTTATAAGCCTCGAGATCTTCAATTCTCTCTTTCAGAGAGTGAATTTCTTGTTCAGACATTTCACATTTTAAACATTTGGTATTTTCTGGTTTGGGAGTAGTAGGGTTAGAACTTACATTGGCATCATTTGACGTCTCTGCCATGAACGCAAAGTAAAGATTCCCTGCTCTTTCCAGAAAAGATGCAGAAGTTGCTTTTGACAGTACTTCATTGACTTCTTCAACAGTAGCAGCTTCTGCAGGAATTGTTGAACTTGGAGATGATTGAGGAACATTTGACTCTTTTGCTTGATCCTCCTTAATCTCCACTGATGACACTTCAGCTTCATGCTCTCCTTCATTTATTTCAGTAGCTGGCTCCTCGACAATGTATTCTTCATCAGTTGAGGAATCATCAGACCCAGATTCTGAGTCTCCATCCACAATGGTGATGTCAGCCATGTTAATGCTGAAGTTCCAGGACTCACCTTCATCACCTTGAACAGCAAGAGCAGTTTCATTGTTGATGTTGGCGTTGTTTGCTGCTGTTTGATTCTGAGGGACCAGTTGTCTCTCATTGTTGATATTTGCAGCGGCTGCTGCAGGAGTAGATGAAGTTGAAGTAGTTCGGAAGGGATATTGGTGACCTTCCCTCTTTGGTTTAGAGCACTCCTTGGCAAAGTGACCAAGTTCGCCACAGTTGTAGCATTTAACTTTGGTTTTATCAAAACCAAACTTGGATTTATTATTGATTGAAAGGGCTTGGCCTGTTTTCTTAGCCCACTTTCTAGCCCTACGGAACGCGCTGCCAAGTGCCCACATGATGTCGATGCGTTCCATATCGTCTTCATCTAGCTGTTCATAGTCATCGCTGTCCAGATGACTGTTGCCAAGTTTACCAGCCACCATTAAGCTGTATGATTCAATTATTGTGCCTAACGTTGCCATATGTTCTTTGGCAACTTCCACCGTTACCTTTCCCAAGCCTTCAGTGTTTAACGTTGCCTTTTCAGTTGACTTGGGTCCGGAGTTAGAACTTGAATTTCCGGAATTTGATGTTGGTGGTGCAGAAGATCTCGTTTCGGTCCCCTTAGATTGATTTGACATTGAGGAGACAAACGCAGTCTTCATTGGAGCATGGTCATTTGAATCTGACATTGGTGATTTTGACATGTACAGCGACTTGTCAGATGTTTCTCTGGGTTTCCTGGAGGATGCTCTTAATTCAGCGTCTTCCTGTCTGATTTCTTTTATAAAGTCAGAAAGAAGAATCGTCTCCAATTGATGACTTCTTCTCATCACAGTCAGGAAGGTGTTCCAGCTTGTTAGGAGTCCTTGAGCGAGACATCTAACCTTTTCAGTCCCTGTTGTTTTGACATTATAAGACTTTAGCTCTGACATAAGATGATAGAATCTTGACAGCAACGATTCAATGTCTTCGCCGGATTCTGGACCAAACAAATCAAATTCACGCTTTAGCTCCCGTGCGTGAATTTCTTTAAGTGACTCAGATCCTTCGCATCGTTCTACCAGTGCGTTCCAAAGAGTTGACGCTGTTGTGAACTGGTTAAATTGATTGAAGAGATCGCTGGAGAGAGCTTGAGACAGTAAAGAGAAGGCTTTCTTCTCAGCATCAAAGGCTATCTTTTGTTCTTCTGACAGCCTAAAGTAGCTCAGGCTTTCACCATCATCGTTTGTAGGATGCACCCACGTTGTCTGAACCGCTTCCCATAGTCCAGGATTCACACCTGTGATATGAATCTGGAATCTTGTCTTCCAGGTAGTAAACTCATTGAGTGCCATCAACTTTGGAGGCTTGTTGAAGCTTCCAGATTCTGAATCACTCTCAAGGATCGATTGGATCCTTTTGTTTGTACTTGAACTGGCAGACATGTTTGCTTCTTTGTTTTACACTTTGATCTGTAAACACTTAACAAATAACGTTAGTAACAAAAGTGTCAGTCAATTCTAGTGAAAAAGTTCACTTGAAAAGACTGAAAAATAATTGAAAATTTGCTAAGTATTGAGAAATCAGCCTTTTAATCGAATGTGTTCTGATTCGATCGAATGTGTTCTTTATTCAATCGAATGTGTCCTGATTCAATCGAATGTATGACAGGTTCGATCGAATGAGTGTCCGGTTCGATCGAAAGGGTTCTGGCAGTCGAATAAGAAAGAGATTGAATGGGTGGAACGAATATGAGACTTGTTCGATCGACTGGATGCAGGTTCGATCGAAAGGATGAATTTGATTCGATCGAATGGACTTGGCGCAAATCACGGCGGGAAAAACTAATTCGGTCAAAATTCAAACTGGTTTGATCGAATAGAAGGCTTATTCGATCGAATGAGTTCCAAAAATACGACTTGTTCGATCGGGATTTTTGTAATTTCCAAACTTAGAAGATTTGACCAGATTTTCGGTTTTAAAATCACTAACACGAATCCTAATTGATTTAGAAGCAAAATGGGACTCTTTTAAGTGTTTTAACACTTAAACAAACAAGCAAACACATAAATATGGATCAAACATTTAAAAAACGAAGAACACTTTGAATGTTCTTGATAAAACCCGAAATTTTAAGAACAAAAATTTGATGATTTAGACGTGTAAACCGAACACAAATGATTAGAATTGATTGAAAATCAATAAACCAACACTTTTAACATCAAATTTTAAGATCAAAAACCAAAATATATGACTTTTTATGAGTTTTTGATAAGAACACTAAGAACACCAAGAACAAAAACACTTGTTTTCAAAAATTTTTCAAGCAAAATATATGTTTTTGACAAGAAAAACACGAATATCACCACGAATCTTTCGTGAATCAAGAACCTTAGGCTCTGATACCACTTTGTAGGACCGATTCGGGACTCGGTTTCCCAACGATTCACGGGGCAACGTGTTAGAGTGCGGAATCCTCTAACACGGCGATTCGGTGGTGATCAACGGGCACGTAGGTACGATTCCTAAAGGAGTTTGACGCCTAGGATTGGAGGAAACGACCAAGAACACGAAGAACACTTGAGAGAGTTTCTGGAGGCTGCTGGTTCTGTGATTTACGTGAGTGTGTGTTCTGTTCAGAAGCCTGTGAAATTTCCTAAGTAACGTTTATATATCGAAAACTGGTTCGATCGAATGAGGTACCCATTCGATCGAATGAGATCTGGTTCGATTGAATCAGTGACTGATTCGATCGAATCAGCTTCGTTTGACATTTTCAGTAGTTTAACTTGGTTTCACGATCGTTGGTTTCTTGTTGAACCAACCTGATAGAACTGGGGACATACATGTGACATTTCATGTCCTAACAATAACGGGGTAGGCTCGTCGTTTCGTGACCATAACTAACGGATTTAAGCTCATACAACAAAATACTATCATACCTTGGGTCGGGATCCGTTTCTTCTTCTATATCTTGGCTAGAGAGAGAGAGAGAGCTTAAGTGTGTGTTTGAGAGGTGTATGGAATATGTGTAAATAAATGAAAATTGGGTATTAAAGGTTTATATATTTATGGACCATGGGCTTAGCCCACGGTCTTTCCTTCTTTCCTTCATACCCAAGTCCATAACCCATACCCATTTACCCCAACACTAGCCCAACTCATATTCTAGTTATCTAAACCGATAACGACCCACTATAAAATAGACGAAATTTATTTTATTATAACCGAAAGTAGGATGTTACAAAGTAAGTCCTTAAACTTATCCATTTTATAATTTATTGGTCAAAATCTCTAGTTTAATCTTTTAGTTATTTTCACCCAAAGGTGTGAGTTTTCCAACTTCAACACATTTAACTCACTTAATTCATATTAAACAATTAATAAACATACTAATTATTTTCATATCATACTTATATAAGTCTTAAAATTTTGGGTCGTTACAAATATACCCACCTTATAAAAGTTTTGTGCTCGAAACTTATTATACCCAGATAATATAAATGATTATTACTAATCATTTCTTACTTTTCCTTTACAGCTACTAAATACATAAGGATTTGAATGATGTCCTTTATGTCAATTTCTTCTTAATATTTTATCAACAATTAAGGGAAATAAGCGCATACCTTTTGTTTTGGGTTTTTATCTTATAGCAATCTTTACGCTCAAAAAAATGCTTGGACGTCTTCAAATTGTAAGAGTCCTTTCTATGCTTATATATGATCCCTTCTAAAGTGGTTAGTTCGGGGAACATAACCAACAACCCAACATCATATCCTATTCTTGTATAATCCGGCAATCCTGTTAAATATCTCAGTTATACCAATGATGTAGAGAGCTTCAAAATAGCCTCGATATACTGTTAGCCTTATACTGGTGTCAATAAATCACCCTTAAAACAACAAACAAAAAACAACATGATATCTCACATTAATTTAAACTCACAAAAACTAATCTAATAAATCCTTTGTCACTTGATCAAGTATAACTTCAACCTTTAGTGGATTTTAGTAGCTATTTCATAAATTTGGAATTTATCATACTGTTTACTTACAAGTCAACTTAGCCATTTCTCTCAACATTGCTACAAGTTTCTAAATATCAATTTGCCATTTTGAGTTAATCATGGATGGCATGCGTCTTAACACGTAACCACCCTCTGGCGTGAGAATAAGCGCAATCCTTAGAGAGAGAAGTACTTTAAGTGATGGATGTAATATTTGAAGTGTGAATGAATACCTCATGATAATGGAGAAGGTATTTATAGTCAGTGGTTAGAGAATATTATTGGTACAACTTTCATCTTCGAGAAAATTCTCCTTGTAAAAAAACTGGACACGTGTTTGCATATGATAGGACGAGACAATTGGTCATGTGAACGGTTAAAACAACCTTGCCAGTTGTCCTCCCCTAATTGGCTGTTACATCATGTGCTTTCCAAGGAAGAATCTTCGCATAAGTATTCTAGAAGGAAGTTGGTTACAACTGATTTGTTTACATCACTCTTCTGTCATCTTCGCGTGTAATGGGAATGTCTTGGATGACCTCTGAGGGAGTTTTTTAAGTAACCCGCGGATAATCTCTGGAGTTTTTCATTAATCCTCCTCTGACTTAAGTTATGTGGGTGATGTGAATGTTCTACGGGTGACTTCTGAGGAAGCCCTGAATGACCCGCGGATGATCCTTTATGGGTATTTGGATTTTTGCACTACCCTACCTCTATAAGTCTCCCCGGTCCATAGTTTCTTCCGAGTGTAAGTTAATGCGGGTGAAATTTTGGACTTAAGATATTTTTTATGGGGATTTTGAATTTTTTGCGTGATGCTGTGAAGATATTTTTGTGTTTTGAAGATAAGTATTGGTGGAGTGGATGGGACACTCTGCAGGCGTTTTATGGTGATGTGACGTTTAAGCCGGCTGTCACTGTACCTGACTTTACCCCATTTTTCGTTTATTCAGTTTTCCCGCGTGACGTAGCGTTGCATTATAGGACCAACGGTTTCTCTTTCTTCTGGAATTTTTCCATCAGATTAACTGCGACGTGTATAAATAAGGCGTCTCTTACCCGCAAGAAAGTTTTATCAGTCATCATCTTCATCCTTCCATTCACCTTCTTCTCTTAAAACTTAATATTAATCACATGTCTTTCATCATTTCTAGGGGTTTTCCATTTATATATGACATAATGGCTGCTGAAAAGAAGAGTAGTCTGTCGATTGAAAAAATCGTTGTTAACTTGAAAGAAAGGGATTTCCGGATATCATAAACTTGTATAGATTGGCTCCAGAATGGGGGCCATAATTTCCTGCCCCAGGATCCACTGCCAATAAACCTCCAAAGAGTAAAATGGTCGTTTATGCCGAGGATTTCACAACTGGATCTTCGATTTCCAAAAACGAAATTTCTTGGAAATATATTGACGGGTCACGGTATCCATCTATCCCAAATGCACCCATCTAGGTTGATGAGGATCCGAAAATTTGAGTTCTGTTGTCGTACCAATAACCTGGTGCCCACCGTTGATAAGTTTGTCGTGTTCTACAAGATGTCAAGCCGTGGTGGTTGGTTTAACTGTTCGACCACCGGAAAAGGAATTATTGGAGCAGAACCACCCTGTAGTGCGTACGAAGTTCTTTTGGATCTGGGAAGACGCTGTTCCTATCCAGATGGTCTACCTCCCACCCAACGAGAAGTTGTCAGATCTTGTATTTGCGGCATACACTAATCTTCCTTGGTGAGTTGGTTCCTTACGATGACCCGCACACCTACCCCGATGCGAGCTATAAACGAGGGCACCTTACTACGTTCATGTATGAGTCGTTTATGGTCGTTTCCAGATGAGTAACCGTACTACCAAAAAACTGATGAAAGTAAGTATATTTTTCCCATTCCTCAAAAATCTCTTTGCTTTATCATAATAACTGTTGTTTAATAAATGCAGGTGAGAGGTCAATTTAATGCGCATTAATGGACTGTGTTCCAGGTCTGATGGCACGACGTCCACGTGATCCCAAGTCTTTACCAATTTTTGATCGTACTTATGACAACTTTTTATTTTCCACTACAGTACTGTCAGAACCCATGGTATCTGAGGCTATGTTTGCTAAAGGTGAAGATGTTTTAAATCATCATCCTTTATCAGCCCTTACTTCTAGCGGGGTAATTGTCCTTCTGACTTTTAGTGAAGAATCATCACCCTGTGAATAAGAATCATCTGTTGATACTACTGATGTTGAGAGTATCATGCATGTTTTTGTAGGTTTAAGTCAAAAGAGAAAGCATCATCCATCATCAAGTAAAGCTGCAAGTGATGCCCAAACCACTGCTGAAGCCTCTATGAGTGAATAAGAACGGCTCGCAACCGATCAAGCTATGATTGATGTTGATGCACCCAAACCCATTGGGAAAGGTAAAGGTCGATCGACAAAACCTTCCATGCCTGTTCCAAAGAAATCCAAGAAAATAAGTCTTGGCGACCGCATAAATCTTGTTTCTTATGCCCAAGTTACCCAAGGTAATGTGTCTTATCATAATGTGTTTTTTTTTAAGTTTCGATAAATGTGATTACATTAACTATATCCACAAACTCTATCAAGATGCCCCTCAAGGGTATCGTAATTTAAGAAAGCGTATCTCCTCCAACATCTCCACCAAAGTCTCCACCAAAGACTCCTCCGAAATATCCTCCAAAATCTCCACCACCCGCAGATACGGAAAACATAATTTCATAAAAAGATGGAGATATGAAGACCGGTCATCAAATCAATGCATCAGATGTTGAGCACAATCCCAGATTAATTCTCCGCCTGCTTCTCCCTATCATCACAAAGATAATTAAGGTCGGAATATTCTTTCTACCGGACCACAAGCATCCTCTTCTCAGTTTCCAGAAGAGATGGGACCTACAAGATATTACGGTCAACCCAATCCTCATGAGGACCCGTTGATTCACCATACTCATTGGTCAGTGCCTCAAGGCTCACTATTTACTGATAATGATGTTTTTCATGAATACTTCAACAAGGGATACCTCCTTCTGAACGAAAACATCGGCGTGGACGCCCCCGGTATGAACTTGCAAACTCATATTCTTACAACATGGCTAACACGGTATCTAAAAATCTATTGGGGCTGGTTAACCATAAGTGATGCGTTGAAAGATTTTGAGAATGCTGCTGAGGTAGCCAAGAAAGAGGACGACAACTACCGCATAGCCGCCAGTAGTGCAAAATTGCAGCTCAAAGATGTTGAAAAGGCTTTAGATACGGAAAAAGCGAGGCAAGATGTTGCTTCTAAGAGTTCGGAAGAAGCATGTAAATATCAAAATGCCATTCTAGAGGCCTCTCAAGAACAAACCCGTGCTAAGGAAAATGAATTGGCTCAAGTTGAGGAAGCCAAGATTGCTTTAGAGAAACAATTGAACACTCAAAGTGAAATCCTCTCAAGGAAGAAATCAAATTTTTGAAGGTTGAAGCTATAAAGAAGGACCAACGCATTGCCGAGCTTGTTAAAGAAAATACACGTCAAGGTGAGATTAATTTGGAGCAAAATTTGTCTGCTGATCAAGCTCTGGCTGACAAAAACTGGTTGATGTCTGAAGGGTTGCCTCTGGTAAATTTCCTTTTTTGGACTTGTTTTTGCTAAATAGTTTGTTGAGTTGCTTCTTACTTCTCTACTTTGTAGTTTATTGAGCACATTCGAGATGGGGCTGAGCTTGGAGACTGTATTGCGGAGTTACTTGTTGCTTCGTCTCAAGCTGGTCGCCAAGCTCGGCTTGAAGAAGGCTTGAATTTTGCCGAGGAGAAGCGCCCGGTTGAGGAGTTTGAATTGCACAGGCAAGAAACTGCTGGGATCTATGCCACTAAGATGAAGGCCTTTGACAATTTATCCTTCCTTATTCAAGATGCTATTGAAGAACTCGTTGCCTAAGACGATGGAGCTGATAAGCTTAAGGCTTACTTTAACATTGATCATGATAAAGAAACTGAAGACCCGATCAACCCTGATGCAGATGATAGTGAACAAGATCCCCCATCTTCATGGTTTGTTTTGCTCTTAAATTTTTTTGTGTGAATAGACTTTTGGATCAACTCATGTATTGAATCATTATATCGTGTTAAACATTTTGTAATCCTCCTTTGACTATTTATGAAGTGTTTTTACTTTCACTTTGTTTTTTTTTGTAAATAATATAAGTGTCGTCTAGGATCTTTCATATATCTCAATAAAGGATTGCTTACTTAAACGTTATGTATGCCCAATAAGAATCTTAGTGACCCGTGGGTCACTTCTGGCACACAGGCCTGGTATAAGTTTAATGGCACACGGGTCACTTCTGGCACACATGCCAGGTATAAGTTTAATGGCAAGCTAGTCACTTCAGGCACGCACATTAGGTATAAGTTTAATGACACGCGGGTCACTTATGGAACGCAGGTCAGGTATAAGTTTAATAACACGCGGATCACTTCTGGCACGCAGGCCAGGTATAACAACAATGTTTATGCAAAATATATCATTAGTAAACAATTTCTTAAAAGGAAAAGGCATGCAAGCCCGTTTACAACTTAATATAGAGCGTGAAGTGATACTCCAATCACCTCTAACTAGAAGTGGCATGCAGGCCAAAGATAAAAAGATATGTCAATCTACCATAGTGATGCGTGAACCATCATATGTAACATTTATTTAACTGGGTTATGTTCCATTTTCTTGGAATTTCGGTTCCATCCAACTTTTCCAACTTGTAAGCACCTTTATTTAAAACTTCTTTGATTCTATATGGTCCCTCCCAAGTTGGAGCCAGTTTTCCCGCAGGTTCTTTTCCTGACGCTTCATTATTGCGGAAAACAAAATCCCCCGCAAAGAAGTTGCAGATTTTGACTTTGGAATTGTAATGCTTTTGAAGCTGTCGTCTGTAATTGCTCTCTCGAATGAGTGCTAACTCGTGTCGTTCTTCAAGGATATTAAGATTCAAACGCAGTTCTTCCTCATTGTTGATGACAGACAGAATTCTTGCGGATGGAACTCCAATCTCCGCTGGTATCATGGCTTCAGTACCATACGTCAAACTAAAAGGCGTTTCTGAGTTGCTCGCTAATGTATATAAAAATATACATCTTTTTAACATCAAATAATCTCTAAAAACTGCAACTTCTGTCAAATAATATAGTTCAAATAACTACTTATCATGTTAAAATGTATTTTCAAGTGAATTCAAGCCTCAAACGAAGAAAGAATGAAAAACCAAAGAAAAATCAAAGAAAACAGTAAAACACGCCTCCATACTTCATGGAACACGCCCCCATGATTTTCTGTGCAAGAAAAGACAAATTTTTTCAAGAAAAGACAAAATACTAGACTGCTGGACACGGGGCCGTGGTCACCTTTCATAAAAGACAAAATAAAATATAACATACACCCAAAAATACGGAGCCGTGCCTCATGAAGCACGCCCACGTGGTGAGTTAACATGTATGATCTGACAGAGCATTAAATGCAAGTGGACAGCTGGACACGGGTGCGTGCCTCATGGAGCACAGGGTCGTGTCTTATCTTACAGAGAGCCTATAAATAGATATTCATGTTGCATTTTAAAGGTGTGCTTGAAGAAAAGTTCTATATAGGTTTCACTTATAAAAACACCCACATTACATTCATATTGAAGATCTTGTGGAGAGTTTGAAGGCTTGGAGGCTATCATCACCATCCATCATCATTGAAGAAGGAAGATTCATCCACATTTTGCTAGATTGTTCTAGTTTGATTATGTGTTTGTTAACTTCATCTCTTTTAATGTTAATAACCATGCTCATTATGAGCTAAAACTCCATTTACCATGTAGTTTCTATGAAGAAGCTTTGTTTTACTTGATGATTATATTAAATATGTGATTTAGTTTAGTAAAGTACATGGTTATTTTGCAATTATCCTTTGATGAAAAATGTTTTACCACTTTAACTCAACAAATAAGGTTGATGATTAAAAATCATTCATGATTCACTCATGTTCTTGGAGACTAGAAATGGTAAAAAGAATACCTTGGTAACTTATTCAAGATAAAAAAACATGGATCCTTATATTGTACTAAAAATGATGAGATATGAGATATGATCTATTTCTCTAGTTTTGATAATTCTGAAATAACATTGCAAACACAATTTCTTAGGTTATCATGTTAGTTAAAGAAATCATATGTTTAAGGAAAGTGTAATTATAACCTAATTAAATCAACTAATGGGAGGTTGTGCGACTAAACTATAACCACCCGAAGTTGTTAGAATTGGTATTTGAGAAATCGAAGTCAATCCTAATCTTTCTACTTTACTAAACTACTTGCCTACTTAAATTGATATTCTCGTGGTAGACATGAGATTAAGCAAGGGTGGACTTGAAAATATGCATTCAACTTTCTTTTATTTCATAGAATATATTCACATAGAAATGAGGGGCAATTTTATCATATATTATTAATTAGGGCAAGTTTATCATATATTTACATTATAATTATAAAGGAATAATGGAGTGGATTATTGATCTTAGATGTTAACCTTCATATAAATTATTTACTCATTTAGAATTTCTCTTCTTGTTCACCTATATATTATATATAAGTTATTTTATTAAAGTTGAAAATCGCCTCAAAATTACTAAACTCTTCGATTGAATTAAAACGAAGATTTATTATTAGAAACATTTATGTCCACGGATCGATACTTGGTTCTTACCAATACTATTCTACATATACGATAGATACACTTGCCTTTTTTGTGTGTGTTTCGTCTTAGTAAAAATCACGTTTATAAATTTAAAACACGATCTTGTGCAAAAGCTAAATTCCATCCTTTACAACTTTTAACCACACGCACTCCCAAGATCACTCGCTTTCTTTTGGGTTCTAAAGGCCCACAACACATGAGGCAGTTCATCCACCCACCCTATTTTGTTTGGTTCAAAGTCTGGACAAGATCCCATCTTTGATGCTTCTATTGGCTCTCTCAACTCGACCGTTGGCCTGCGGGTGAGCCACTAATGTGAACACTTGGGTTATTTGTAATTCTTTTAACCATGCTTGTAACCCGCCATCCGCGAATTGAGTTCCATTATCACTGACCAATGTATTAGGAAGGGCAAAGCGGTAAATAATAAACTCCCAAAGGAACTTCTTCACGCTCGCGGTAGTAATTTACGCAGCTGGCTTAGCTTCAAGCCATTTGGTAAAATAATCGATTGACACTATCAAAATTTTGACGTCCTGGGGCTTCTGGGAATGGTCCCATGATATCGATTACCCATTTCTCGAACAACCATGTGGACGATACTGGCACCAACTCATTTTTTGGCCTCAAGGTATTAGGTGCGTGACGCTGGCGTGAATCAAATTTTCTAATTTCAGTCACCGCGTCAACGTGCATTCCTTGCCAGTAATATCCTGCGTTCATCAACTTGGCCACCACCATTCTGGGACCCGCGTGTAAGCCACATATTCCTTCGTGAATTTCTCTTATCATAAAGTTGGCGTCTTCCGTATCAACACATCTGAGAAGCGGGTCTAAGAATGATCGGCGGTAAAGTATTCCATCTTGCAGTTGATAGTTTAATGCCTTGTGTTGATTTTTTGGGTTGCTGACTTGCTTTTCTGGAAGTGTTCCTGATAACAAATATGCTACACTAAGGGTCATCCATGACTCAACTCCCGTCTATATGACTAACACCTGATGTTGCGGAACTGATGGGCGATCTAAAACTTCAATGTGGATGTCTTTAGCAAAGTGTTCAAAGTTCGTAGAAGCCAACTTGCTCAAAGCATTAGTTGATTTGTTTTCACTTCTTTTTATGTGAATGTCTTTACAAGATGTGAACCTAAGTATAAGTTCCTTTGCTTGAGAAAAGTATGATGCCATCACTTCATTTTTAGTTTCATAAGACCCATTAATTTGTCCCGCAATTAACATTGAATCGACACGCGCTTCCAAATGTTGTACACCAAATTTCTTGGCAATCCGCAATCTTGCAAGGAACGCTTCATACTCTGCTTCGTTGTTAGTACTTTTGAAATATAACTTGATAGCATAAGTGAACTTGTGACCTTCTGGATTGACCAACCTTAGACCCGCTCCAGATGTTTCACCACTTGACACACCATCCGTGAACAATGACCACACCTGATCCCGTTCCGGTGATGTAGGGATTTGTTGTTCAATCAAACATATGTAACAAAATCTGCTAAGACTTGTCCCTTGATCGCGGTTCTTGATTTATATTCCTTTGTATGTTCACCTAAATCAATGGCCCATTTTGCCAATCTCCCATATAATTCTGGTTTTCTCAAAACACACTTCAATTTATACCCTGTCAAAACAATGATCGGCTGTCCTTGGAAGTATCTGCGGAGGCGTCTGGCTGCATAAACCAATGCCAAAACCAATTTATCAAGCATTAAATACCTTGTTTCAGCATATGTCAATGTTTTGCTAACATAATAGATTGGTGTTTGGATTGTTTTTCTATCCGTTAACAGCACTGCTCCAACGGCTATATCTGACGCTAAAAGGTACAAGGTTAATGGTTCTCCCGCTTGTGGTGCGGACAATGTAGACAATTCCATTAAAAAAATTTTGACCCCCATAAATGTTTGCTCGGCTTCCGTAGTCCACTTAAAATGTGCTTTCTTTAAACGGTTTCTTAGCGTTGACACAAAAGGAAAAAATTTAGCCGTATGTGATGTTGTCTAAATTATACATATATATTATATAAATATCACCTACACTTTTGATAGTTTTTTTAGTTCATTTCTAATAAATATGTGGTCTAGTTGGTTCATATTTGAATTATAAGTCTTTTAAGAGATTATTAGCTATAGTACATTTAATTTATTAACAACTGTTAGATATGTATGAACTTGAAATAAAGTTATATAAAGTTGCTACGTGAGTTTTCAAATAATATAATTCTGTCATTTAACAAATGAAAGCTAAGCATAGTAATATTATCTATATTGGTTTTAAGCTGAACTTATGTGTTGATCTTTATAAACTCAACACCACAGGTTATGGAGGGTAGTGGAATATTTGGGCCGGAAGAATAAGCTAGTATGGATCAAATTAACAAAATTAAATGGAGCCCACGAGCCTACTAAAAGAATAATGGAGTCCACATCAAATATAGATTAAAGAGGGAAGGTTAACGAGTGGGGTGTCGGCAATTAGGGGATTACTTTGGACACAAGTCAAAGAGGTTTATATAATTGGAGAGGCTCGGCTGATTGGAGGGGTAAAAAAATATCCTACGGACGGAAGGACAGGAGGTAGCCGTTCATCGCAAGGAAAAGAAGAAAAAATAATTGAGCACCTTGGTTCGAGCAAAGAACGTTCGGGTTCAACACATACTCTATCAAACATTATTATTAGTCAGTTTGAATTTATAGTTTTCTTTATGAATTCATTATTTGAACCTTACTTATTTGGCTTGTTCTTGAGTATGGTTGTTGGCTAAACCCTTAGACCGCCTAGGCTTATGATGAAATTTTGTTGATTTTGGATTTTGGTTTGGATTTTGTTTTTGTTTATGGATTTATGACTAAGTAAGAGGTTTATTTTTATTCGTTCGATGCACATGTGTGCTTAGGATTGTTTGATGATTTTTATTGTTTCACAGTTTCCTTGGTGATTATTTGTCATATAATAGGATTCTGTTAGGTCATCTACTGTGTGTTTTTGACTAGTTTGTGGTTGATATGCATTTAAACCATAGGAACAACAATAATTAATCAAGTAGAGCTAAGTGCGCTGCTAATCTAAATAGCTGTAAGGTAATAGATTATTTGATAGGTCTTTGTTGATTAAGATTGTTAGATTTAGTTCTTCTTAAGGAGTCCGTCTCTGTTTGATTTATCATCTTTGTCTATCTAGTTGAGTGAATTCTTTAAACTACCTTTGATTTCCGCGATGTAAGGTAGGATTTCTTATAGAAGTACTTTTCATAAAATAAATTAGCAACCGTAAGGGAGTCTAATTAAACCGGTATTTTTAATAGCTTATTAGGATACCATAGGTGTCTTCTTGAGAAGGATCAAGGGTCCTGTTCGGTTTCCCATTAAGTGAATATCTTAAGATCTCGGTTCCATAATTTAGCATTTTCCAACCATTTGATAATTGATGCATTGGGGATTCTAGCCTAGGTGGTTGTTCGTCTTCATCTGAATTAAGTCCATTAAGTCGTTTTAAGTTTTATTAATTAGTTTTAATATTAATTTAATATTAGTAATTTTAGTAAAACCCCCCATAATAATATAATAAAATAGTCGTGTCTATAGTTAAGTCTAATTTAGCTAGTTTACGTAATTTAAAGAGTCTCGTGGGTTCGATATACAGACTTACTTAGCTTTAGTACAATTGATCAGTTCACTTGCTGGTGTTTTGTGTAGTTGAGTCTTATTACTTGTTTAATTAGTTAATATTTAATTGAATGTTTTCACCACATCAAGTTTTTGGCGCCGTTGTCGGGGATCGCCACGTAAATCAAGAGCAAGAAGGAAGATATAATTAGTTTTTATTTTTGTTTTTTTTTTTATAATTTGTTTTGAGTCGTAGGAGTTAGGTTAATATAGTTTAGTTTAATTTCTTTAAATTAGTGCAGTTTTCTTTAATATATTGTTTATTACTACTATTTGGTTCTCGTGATCCTTCTCTGTTTAAGTTTATCTTTGCAATGATCTTCATGGATTGTTACTACGGGGCCAGAGTTGAAAAAATCCTCATAAAGATCAAAGAGGTTTAACTATATGGGAGTCAGAAATACAGGCAGTTATGGACCACCTAGATAAAAACAGCTACCGGCCTAAATTCTGTGTGGTTTGTGATAGGATGGGGAATATTATCGGTTGTAAAGACTCATCTGGCGCAATGATGGATCACATACCACATCCAGAAGAGATATTATACGATTTTTTACGTGTCACCCATAGCATTAACCCAAAAGCACTACTTTCAGATATAATGGATGATTTCCAGCGAGGCTTAAAGTATCAAATACAATTTGGTGAGCCGATGATCGAATTTGAGGATGTTGGGTTGCAGGATAAGATAGAGGAGCGTATTCCCTCTTGGGAAGTCGAGTTTAGGGATGAAATTAGTGAAGATTTGTTGGGTTCATCTGATATAGATGAGAAAGATTTTAACCCCGAAAGAGATCTTGAAGAGCTTGAAGTTTTGTTATTCGAGGAGCCGGTTAAGAAACTAAACGTCAAAGAGGAATTACAAGAGATATCCGAAGCACTGAAGAATGAAGAACTGCATCTCATTGTGAAAGATCATCCGCATCTGCGTGGTAAAGCTGATTGGTTTTTAGAAATAGTTGTCCGTGGATCTTCACGTAAATCAAGAGAAAGAAGGAAGATATCTGGGCTCAGGAATCAAAGTGTGCCGAATTGATTATATTCTCAAAATTTTAATAATGGGTGGATCGAGCTGAATATGTATTTTTGGGCCTACATGTGTTTGGAAATTAGTTTCTTCCCTACTGATTTTAAGAGGAGAGTGTTGAGGAGCACCGATGGGAAGAGAATCAAGGAGAAACCTCCTGATTGAGATTTTGGGAGTAAGTCTGGCTGAAGACTTTTAGTAAACTTAGCGCTTCCCAGGAGGCAACCCGGTACTATCTTTTTTTTCTATTTTTATTTCTATTTTGTTTTTACTTCTTTGCTCTGCCGGTTGTTTCTTCTCTTACTTGCAAGTTTTCCCAAGATTGCTTATGAGATAGTTGATGAGCTATGGTTTTAAACAAGTGTGGGGATGCCACTTGTTTCTGGATTACTGCTTTTTTCATGAAAGATGACGTATTTGAAGATAGTTTGCTGATCGAGTTGGAGTTGGAATGCGTGGAACACGAATCACGAAGCATATCGTCTATTTACCAGGGGGTATGTTCTAGTTCGTTAGTTTATTCTTATTTTTTGCATAATTATCTCATATTTAAGTGTGAGGATGGGAAATTGATGTTTTCGGTAAAAATAAAAATTAAAAAAAATTGAAAAAATAATAAGAAAAAAAATCATAAAAATAATTGAAAAAAAAATGTCCTAAAATTTTAAATTTAATTTTTACAAAAAAATAGAAGATGATAGTAGAATCGGAAATTGGTTTTTCAAACTACTAATAATATGAGATAATATATAAGAAAACGCATTTAACTTGGGATGTGTCGGTAGGCTCAGCCTTGAGAATGAAAGGGCAATTTGATAAAATGGTTAAAACGGAAATCTTTTGTGGGTAAAGCGTTTTGTCCGTTGAAGATAAGTAATGAAAGGTCGGGCCATACTCAAGCCTCAATTCTTGGTATGAAAAGTGAAAATTATAAAAGTTTTAAGAAATTTGAATACGTTATCATATGATGCTTGGGTAGGTTTAACGTTAGAGTATGTCGTGTAGCCTGTGATATAAATCTTAAACTGCTAGTTATAGTGTTTTACGCCTCATTGGCGTATGGTTTTATACCCTTAAATCTTGTATTGATGGGATGCCTCGGGTCCGGAGACTATGGGTCTGTATGCAATCTATTCATCTAGGAATTCACAATTCCTAAGTGGGGTTGTGGATATTTAAATAAAGCTAAAAAGAGCAACCCCTTATAAGTCTTTAAACATGATCACAAAAGTACAAATACACTACAGACTTGATCATCCACGCCGTTAGTCATGTGGGGTCCCCTTGCTCGCGTCTCATTACCATTAAGAAACGGACCACAAGGGGCACGCTACATGTAAGCCCTACATATGAAATTTTGCATGCTCACCTATGGTGATGGTTCGGGGTATTGCCTGATAACGAGGGTATGTCATGTTGTGGGGAACACTAGCTATTAATTAATTGTACCTTAATCGTATCTAATGGTTGCTTGGTAGACTTTGTTGCTTAAGCTTAGGTGGATAAACGGTACCCTAGATCGTCTTAACTATTCATTAAAAAAATATAGAAAAAAAAGGTTTTAAATCTGCTAATTTTGAGGTTTAAGTCAAGTTGGGGTGGTCTGGTCCGGTAAAAGCTGAAAATAAGCGGTCTTAATTGTGTAAACAACTGAGTTATATAAATAAAAAAATTGTTGGATCTTATTTGTTCCGTTAAAGATTAAGGCATGGGTTTAAGTGGGCAACAATATCGGTGATCGCGGTTTTTGCATTTTTCTGAGCTTCAAGATAACCTAAATGTTTTTAAGACTATATTTTCCGATTATGATTCCATTGCAAATAACTTTTTCAGGGATGAAAAAGGTTCAAGCCGTATGATTGGCTAGAAATCTGTTTAGGGCCACCAATCTTCCATTCAACGTTCGCACTTCAATGAGGGAAGATGGTGAAGGCATGCGGGCGATTGCTTGGACTTTATCTATGTTAGCTTTATAACCCGCACTTGTAACTATCACGCCCAAAAAAATTGCCTTCTTCCATCCCAAAAGAACATTTGCTGGGATTGAGTTTCATGTTAATCTTTCTCAAAGTGTTGAACGTTTCATCAATATCCTGAAACATTTGATCTTCCTCAACACTTTTTATTACTAGATCATCCATATAAACCTCATAACTTGTGCCCAATTTGTTCCTTGAAGGCTTCATCCATCAGCCGGTGGTATGTTGCACCCGCATTTTTCAACCCAAAGGGCATCATATTATAACAAAATATGCCTTGGTCTGTCCAGAATGAGGTTTTATCTTCATCTCCAGCTGCCATGCATATCTAATGATACCCCTTGTAAGCATCTAGATAACACTTAAATCTAAACGGTGCAACTGCGTCGACTTTCATATCAATTTCTGGTAAAGGATAACAATCCTTTGGGAACGCCTTGTTTAAATCCTTAAAATCAATACACATCTGCCATGTCCCATTACTTTTGGGAACAATAACCGGATTCACTACCCATGTTTGGTAACGTATTTCTCTGATGATCCCGGCATGTAGTAAGTCTTGAACCTGTTCATTCATTGCCTTCGTTTGTTCAGGACTCATCTTCCGCTTCTTTTGGACTATTGGAGTGAATGTTGGATTGACCCGCAATTTATGTTTCGCAATTTATCTTGGACACCAGTCATGTTTGCGGGTTTCCAGACAAAAACGTCCAAGTTCTTCATTAACAGCTGCTTCAAAAATGTCCTCACTATTTCAGAAATAGTGGGACCAATTGTAATTGTTTGCTCCGAAAATTTTGGATTCATTGCTCATTTCTCCGGCTCAATTCTTTCCACCGTTTTTTGGAATTTTACTCGGTTTCGAACTTTCTGTTGTAAAGCAATGCTTATTAATACGGATGATTTCTACGCCTGTGCGGGTTGGGACTCCTACCGCACCATGAGCTGTGGATGGATTAGCATTGAAGTATCAATTGCCTCTCTTCCCAAAATTATATAATGTTTTGATTTTGTGGCAAGACCGAAAATTTCTCATCTTTAGTCCGCGAATGAATGCCATCACTGAGGGTTACCCGGAAAGAAATGACCCCCCATGGATGCATAACTTCATAACCAAAACTTGATACCGGCGCGTGAATAGGTTTCAACCTTGCCTTATAATCTTCATCCGACTGTTCAAAACATTGTTCACACATGATATCTGATGTACTCCCTGTATCAAAGAAAATGTACTGAGACTGATAATGTCCAATCAAGGCAGTGATAACCAGCGGGTATTTCATACATGGGCCCCCTTTGACCCGCGGGAACACCACTGGTTCGCTGTTCCATTCCTCGTAATCAAATTCTTGTTTCTTGTATCCGCGGATTCTTCCTCCTTGGATCATGTGGGCATTAAATCCGTAACTTGCTTTTTTGGCGGGCCAGAATAACTTGTGCGCATGGTTTGGGGGTCTCTTGTCTTACATTTTCAACAAATGTTCTAACTTCCCTGACTGGATTGCTTGTTCAATCTCATTTCATAAACTAACACAGTCATCAGTGTAATGACCAATGAAATTGTGAAACATACATTGCTTATTGATATTCAAATGTGTTCTCTTCATAAGTGGTTGTGGTTTCTTAAAATTCACATTTTCTGTAGTTAAAATCTCTAAAGGAGTTTTTGTTAACGGGGTCCATTTGTTATTGTCTTGCCCCTAATTACGATCTTTATTATTGTTTCCATTCAATATCCTCGCATCTGGTTGTTTCGAAGTTTCTACGAATGGTTGGATTCTAGACCAAATTGAACCCCGCGATGGTCTATTCACCCGCGTATTCTTGAATTCCACCTTTGTTGTCTGTTTAGGACTTTCGGGCCCTAAGGTTTTCTCTGTTCTAGTAAAAAGTTTTGCTGCGGGCATAATCTCATCCAAGGTTTTGGGCATTCCATCCTTTCCAGTCAAACACCTGATTAAGGCGTTGCTCCGCACGTTCTTTCGGAAAGCACCATGTAGCAGATCTTCAGTAATTCCACCGATGTTCAAACTCTCCTCATTAAATGTTGTGAGAAATTGGCTACCAATCATCTCAATTCTTGATCTGACCATCTGGTAATTTCTCGAACCACTCGTAGGCAGCTCCCGTCAATGTTATGGAAAACATGTCACACCAGTAGGGTAGAGTCCAACCACTGACCCTCCAACTGCAGTAAAATTGTAACATTGAGAAAATTTCGAGATAAAAAATGTAAACTTTCCAAAGTCTAGGGACTAAAATTGCCAAATTCCAAACCTGAGAGTTAAAAGTGAAAATTCTGATTTCTTGTCCTCTCGCGCTACGCGGCGGGAAAAAAGACAAGCCCATCGCGTACCGCGATGGGGCTTGGTCAAAGGTTCTGGAAAGAGTCAACAGCGATACGCGATCACTGTTGAGACTACGTCATCGCGTAACGCGATGACGTGGCCTGACCCCCTTGTGACACGTGTGCCACGTGGCACACGGTGGCACCATCTGCCACCACGTGTCACCACGTGGCAACACGTCTGCCACGTGTCGCAACGCGGCATAACGCCTGCCACGTGTCGCCACGTGGCAGATCTACCCTGTGACTGTGTGAGGCTACGTCGCGCTACGCGATGGGTGTCAAGGAACCCATCGCGTACCGCGATGGGAAACCAGAAAATGTCTATAAATAGCAAGATCCAGGATCTCATTTGATACACATCAAATCCAGTTTCCCTTTCTCTCTCTAACATCTCTCTAGCCATATTATCATACTTCGAAGTTCGTGCCTTATTTCCAAGATAATTGTGTCCCAATTCCTCGTTTTGTGTCGACGTTTCCTCAAAGTGCGTGCCACCCTCCACCCACATACGACCAAGGAAGGTGTTTTTTCTCGAAAGGCGTGTCATCAATTATCAAAGATTGGTGTTGTCATTGGCGTGCCCAAGTTGATCGAGAAAGTGAAGCGGCGTTGGAGTGCTGCTCAAGTTCTAAGGTTTCTAAACGCCAACAAGGTTAGGCGTAATGACAAAATGAATATAATATAATATTATATTAAAGGATTAAGCATTAAGTCGAGGTTATACTCGATACCTCGATAAAAGAGAAATAAACATAACAAAGATAAGAACAAAAGAATGAATTGCAAATATGTATATATGTGTGTAAGTATATATGTATATTCTTTGTTATGAAATTATTATTTAAGTAATAATGAGTATTCTTAAATAATAAAAGAAAAAGAATACGTTTCATAAAGAAGAAGAAACTTTGGGTTTTTATATATAAACTAAAGGTTTATAATTACTTTTAAACTAAAGGTTTTCAAGTAAAGTAATATATGAACTAAAGGTTCATCGAGGTAGAGTTTATAAAATAAGACTAAAGGTCTTAAGCCGGATTGTATATCCAACTAACAAATGGTTATACTCGTACTACAGTGCGAGATAGCAAGGGAAAGACCCTCGGACGGTGTTTGAAGCCGTTCCCAAAGTGATAAGGTGAATACGCCCCCAAACTTTTATAAACCTGTTTTCAAATGAGTCAAACATGTTATATGAAAATTTATTAAAAGGAACTACGTGTTCCTTAAACCATTATAAGTGAAAGTATAAACCTAGCCCTCAGGCTGTGATATACGTATGTCTGGATTCTTACATAGGTGGTAGTACTTGATGGGCACATCGCACCACCCTGATTGTGGGACGCTTTCCCACGGGAAGTATGATCCTTGTGTATATTTACGAGTACTTAACTAAGTCGAACGCTACGGTGTTTGCTGAGGTGACCTAGAGTAGAGACTTGAATTTATAATCGTGTTATTTAACTTTGTTATTCCTAAGCCACGATGGGCCAAGGCAGGCGTAGTCTCGAGGGGTATTAGAGTAAAAGAAAATGTTTTATCGTCAGCGTGTTCACCAGCATTCGTTGCTAATGTATTTTATTTACATTTTGCAGGTGAACTTGATTAGCGCTTGGAATGTCGAAGCGCTATTTATATATCCGATGGCTCGGATTTTTTTTGTATAAATCTTAATATGTTAAAATGGTGGTTTGTAATTTAAAACAAATAATCTTTTGAAACTTAAACGAGAATCTTTTATAATCCCGTCTTTTGTAATATTACAACTTTGTTCCTTATACTTTATAAGACTTCCGCTAATCAAACGTAACTCTGATTTATTTACAAATATGGTACCAACTATTGGGTCGCACGCCTAGGCCCTAAGTGGGGGGTGTGACAAGGTTGGTATCAGAGCCATCGATCTTAGCGAATTGGGTATCATAAAACAATACCCAAGCTTCGATCCAAGTATAGGAAATAAATGATTATTTGTTTTAGGGATAAGATAGGCTGGTAACCTTTCTATTCCCCTCCACATTCTAAACCACCCATAAATGTTTGTTGTCATTCAAAAGTTGGATGGAAAACTATGTGCGAAAAGCAAAAGAGGCCGGAATAGCCGACCTTTTCCCGAGGACAACATGAGTGAAGGTTACTATGAAGCATATTTTGACCAAGATGTGGAACACGACTTAACCAAACCTGTGTACTACCCCGGAAGTAGACACTATCCAATAGACGTTCCTGACAGTCCACCAAAACAAGGGACCGAACCACCAAGGCACTCAAGCTACCATCCACCAACCATACCCATGTACCAACCCACTGAAGTACCGACGTACCACCCCTCGGAGATTCCCACATACCAACCATCACAAGTGCCGCAGTACTACCCAACCGGATATTTACCAAACCCACATCCGTCCTATGCCTTCCTCTCAAACCGACCAATAAAGGAAGAACCAAGATCCCCATCCTCCGACTGGATGCAATGCCACTCCGATCAACGAAGATGGCATACCGGAAGCTCCACTTTCAACGAAGTCAACTTGCAACCCAACAATGGTGAAGGGCCATCCTGTAAGCCCAATATGAGGGTAATGATGCCCTACGAAATTTTCAAAATGCCCCCAATGATCAACGAGACCACCCAGCATATGGAGGAGGAAGAACCTGAAGAGGAGGAAGAACCTATGGAAGAAGAGGAACCTGGAGAGGAGGAGGACCCCGAAGAAGAGGAGGATTCTGAGGAAGAATATGAGGAAGAACCGGAAGAAGAGCATCCCAATAATCCCAATGAGATATCAACATCAATGGATGGATCTCTCACTTCCCGAAACCCGAGCTATGGTTCTGTTGACCCATATGTCCAATATCTCGAAGCTCTCAAGAACCAAGCTTCGTCAAGCTCCCACCATTTCAAGGATAAATTCCCTCGATTCAAGACCAAGCTGATGAGATCCGAGAACAAAACCAAGCTGCTAAAGCTTTCCTCTACCTTTCTTCCGACATGACCGACGTTCCGTATCCAGAACCGAGGAATCGCTACGAGATGGTGACATTAGGTTATCGCGACCCACCTCCACAATACGGATACCCCAACGAGGTCCCACAGTCGTATGAATAACACTTAGAACGCGCTCTGCACAAAACTGATGATTGGAGGAAAAAGGTGGCTGAAGAAGGAAAGAAAAAGAAGAAGATGGGAGAAAAGCTTCTTCATAAGTGCAACAAGCTGACAAAAGTGGTGAAAAAGTTTTTGAAGGATTAATGCAGTGTTGATGATGGATGCGATAAGAAGACTTTGTGTGTGTGTGTGTGTGTATGTCATGTATGTGTTATATGAATAAATAAAAGACGTATAGACGTCTTTGTGTAACGATAGGGCTATCAATATATATCAATCATGTGATATATATATATATATATGTTGTATAATAAATTATATATATATATATCCTTTCGCGATATATATATAAGTGTGGAATAAAAATGTATGTGTTTAATAAAAGAAAACGTTGTTTAAATTTCAGATATAAATTGAAAAGAAAAGAAATATGTCTAAACAAAGTAATAACAACTAGAATGCTTGAAAAGAGCAAGAAATAAGAAAAGAAAAGGGGAAAGACCCCGTGGGTAATCAAGAAGAAGAAATTCCTGAAAAATATATGAATAAAATACAAAGGATGATTAAAGATGCAATGAGAGAAGAGTCTATGGCTAGGTCTCAATCGAGAAATTCGAAACATTCTCATTCTGTTAATCCTTCCCGAAAATCTGTTTCTAAACCTCGTTCTAGACCTTCACATAGGGAAGAAAATGTTCATGAGTCTAACGCTGATGGAAGGGTTAGGCAAGAGTTCAAGAAACTCAAGATTAGTGGGTGTTCGTTCAAGGATTTTAAGTACTATGGACCGAAGGAATTCCATGGTGATAAAGAGCCATCACAATTGTGAGGTGGCTTGAGGAGATGGAGATGATCGTGATAACAAGCAAGTGTTCCGATGAGGAGAAGATTCAATACTCTGCCCTTATGTTTAAGGGAGAGACACTCGAGTGGTGGAATACAATGTTGATGAGTAAAGGGAGATAGGCATTGTACAATCTGAGCTGGGACGAGTTTAAGGCTTTATTGATGGGAAAGTTTTGTCCCATGCATGAGACCGACCAAATCCAAACGAAATTTCTAAATCTTAAGGTCGTGGGGACGAACCTTCGTGAATACAACACAAAGTTTCACGAATATTGTCGTCTAGTTCCCCAGCTGGTAAATCCGGAATCCAGCAAGGTTACAAGGTATATTTGGGGACTGCCGCGGGAAATCCGCGACATGGTGAGGTCACACTTACCTCAAACCGCTGACTCTACAATGGAGTTAGCTGGCTATCTGATGGGCGGAATGGTCCGCAATAAGGAAGAGGACACGAAGGTTTCAACAACAACTCAAGGAAGAACGAGTGGAGGTGCCAACTTCAAAGGCAAAGGCGTAAACCAAAATCGATACAATTCTACGCCATGCAAAACATGTAGGAGGTATCACAAGGGACAATGTAACTTCGCCACGCCTCCTAAAGTGTGTGAGTCATGCAATCGTACGGGTCATGCGGCTGGAAAAAGAAGATGACGTGCTTTAATTGTAAAGAGATGGGGCACTTGAGTTTTGAATGCCCCAAGAACAAACCCGCGACTGGTGGTTTCGGTGGAAGTGGCAAAGATAAGAAGGGAAATGCTCGATTCTTTGTACTCGACACAAAGAAAGCCGCTGACATGCCGGAAACCATTACCGGTACGTTTCTAGTCAACGACACCTATGCAAGAGTTTTATTTGATTCGGGTGCCAATTTAAGTTTTATAGATTATAGCTTTTGTAGTCTATTAAACGAACCTTTTAATAAAGTTAGATAAAACTCTATGCGTCGAGACTGCTAGTGGCGAAATCGTTAAGATCTCCGAAGCCCTTGAAAACGGAAAAATTCTTTTAGCTGGTTATATTCTGCCTGTCTATTTGTTGCCCATGAGTCTGGCTGGTTTTGATATTGTACTTGGTATGGATTGGTTATCCGATAACCATGCCCGTATCATCTGCAATAGCAAAACCGTTGAACTTCAAGCCCCCGATAAACGAACAATTCAAATTGAAGGGGACAAAGACGCTGGCCAAGTTAGCATAATTTCTATGATTAGGGCTAACAAATGTTTAAATCATGGATTCTTAGCATTCATGGCCTACGTCACTGGAGAATCAAAGCCAGAGGAGATAAAGGACGTACCTATAGTCTCCGACTTTTCCGATGTCTTTCCTGAAAAACTTCTTGGAATCCCTCCTGACCGTGAAGTAGAGTTTAGGATCGATCTTGTTCCCGTACTGCTCCAATCGCTAAAGCTCCATATCGGTTAGTGCCAACTGAGATGAAGGAGTTAAAGAAACAACTCGATGAGCTACTGGAGAAAGGTTTTATTCGACCAAGTTCGTCACCTTGGGGAGCGCCAATCCAATTTGTCAAAAAGAAGGATGGATCCATGTGTATGTGTATCGATTATCGTGCGTTGAACAAAGTCACAATCAAAAACCGATATCCACTGTAACACCCCGTAACCGCAGGGGAAACGTACACGGGATGCAACAGACACATCTGATATCAACAGCATTGCTTTTAAAGAAAACACCACTACATTAATTTAAACGAATTACATTGTTCCGAGTTTCGTTACCATCTAGGTGTTATCACATAAGTTTTACCGATAGTACATTAACATATTTAATGCAAAATATAGATCCTTAATCTTCCACAAAATAGCACACATCATCAAGCACGTATCACTCATTCCAATTTGGGTGTACCTAGAAAGCATGTAAAGAAAACGGGTCAACTACGAATAGTTGGTGAGTTTCACTAATTTAAATAAACCATGACAAATCATTTTAATAATCATAAATTAATGATGTAATTATGCTGAGTCTACAAGTGAAAACTCTGTTAACCCAGAAACCTATCAAAAAACCCCTGGGGACACTGTTAACCCAGAAATACATTTAATAACCTCTGGGGACACTATTAACCCAGAAATACTTTTAATAACATCTGGGGACACTGTTAACCCAGAACACTGTTTCGGGTCTTACAATATTAGCAACTCAGACAATTACCATCTTAATACATTACCGTACGATTCCCGTACAATAAACATTATATATGTAGGTTCCTGGACGGATCGTACACGGGATGTCTCTAACAACGCAGGTGCGGAATCCCTGCGTAGGTAGATACGAGTGTAGAGTATGTAGAGATCGAACACACAAGCAATAAACCAACCACGTTATATTGATAACAAACACGTGACCCGAGGTCACTATTACAGACTATGACACGAAACACGTTCACTGAACAACTGAAACAAAAACCTAAACGACCAACACATAAACTGTTCCGCTGAACAGTTTATATATACGACAACTTCGCCACAGGCGAAGTTGTCAATAACTTCGCTGAATCAACAAGTTCGCCATAGCGAACTTGTTGACAACTTCGCGTATTACACAAATAAACATAATCAAAACATAATTGCATTACAGACTCGATTACAAATGCTAGACTATGAACTACTGACACACATGTACCAACAGACTCCCCCTTGGCAGTAGCTTCATATCTTGATCTTCAAATCTTGAGTCTTGTAATCTTGCATCTCTACGCGTGCGCTCCTTCTCTAACACATACCGATACCACCCGTTGATATTTCCTAGCTTGATCCTTCCAAGCAGGAATGTAGAAGATCTTCTTCTCGTTGAGCACTTTCAGATCAGCCTGCGATAGATTAACAAGATGCATCGGGTCGTAAACCCGAAGTACTTCTTGTTCATCCTCATCTTCCATTACCTCCTCAGCTGTCTCACAATCCACGTACCACCATTTTAGATCTTTGAGCACGTCCTTGGGCATGAGCTTCATCGGTACTTCTTTAAGGCACCGGATCGGTTTGTATGTCATGACCATCCAAGGTTTTCCATCAACTCTCAGACCTCTATCCTTGTCTTCGACAAGTTTCCCCTTTTGTGGTTTCAGTAGCTCAAACTTTTTCTCTTTAACGCACTCTTTCCACACGATCTTCGCAATGATTCTAGCCATGTTGTCTTCACTTCTGTTTACCAATCCCAATCTGGCTAAATCTTTTACTTCACATTCTGGCAGTGTGTTTAGAGATCTCAACTTTCTCTGGAAGTACTGAATGCCATCGTATCTCTTGATCACAAAGAGCCGCAGCTGCTCGTCGTATAACCAGCAGATAATACCTTTCTTGGCTTCCGCGTATCCCTTAATATTGTAACTTTTTCTGAACATCTTAGGGACCGCCGGCTTCTTCGTCTTTACGAACCAGTGGGCACAACCCTCCTTCCATTTCGGTTGTTCCTCCCACTCAGCATCTTCCTCCACGTTCTCATCACCCAAACCTGGTCTCTCAACCTCCGGAATCTCATGTTCCACGGAGTCATCAACAATCTCACCTTCTTCCAACACGTTTTCAACCGTAATCTGCTCTCCAATCCTCTCGATCTCATCAACTGGCAACACATCATCTTCAATCATAAACTCATCATCCTCCTCATCCAACTCTTTCAATGCGTCGATAACATCTTCAACATCAGCATCATCATCACCAGCTACCACGTCGTCACCAGCTGCATTTGTAGACTCCCCCTCAGCTGTGGAAGCCCCAAGAGCCTGAGAGGTTCTTGGCAGCTCACCACCTGCACCTTCCGGTGCATTGGGATCATCGTCATGATCTTCTCTCCGTTTCGTCCTCAACTCATCTCCCCTACACGTCTTCTCCCCCTGAGATGCCAAGAATGCCTTGAAGGCATCTATCACCTTTCCGTGTTCAACCAGGAGGGCTGCTTGTAGTCGATTGGATTCCACTAGGCTCTGAATGGTCTTTGTCTGATCAGCAACAATCTGCTCTAGTGATGTAATCCTCTCGGAATCTGAAGTAGGCGTTGGAGTTGGCGGGACATCAGCAGCAGAAGTGACCGCAGGTGGTACACTTGGTAACCCTGCAGTAGTAGTGACGGTCGACTCCACAAATCGTGCAACCACCACCGGTGTAGTAAGCGATTGGGGTGGTAGAGACACAACTGCTAGGGCCGACGTCTCGTCAGCAGTAACCTGTCTGTTCTCTTCGTGAACGTCTGAGCACAATCTGCACCGCCTCCTCTTCATCAATTTCGTCCTCTTCCTCGTCTACCGTTCTCGGCCTCTTTCCCGTAATTCTCTCCCGAGACACCATAAGTCGTCTCGCTTCAGCAAACGTTTCGTCTAGATCGGAGTCAGCTACCGAAGTAACTGCTCTAGTAACATCCACAAACTGAGGACCCGAGACATCCATATCAAACACACCCTGTACGCCAAAGGCAGCAGCAAGATCAACATCCTCAGCAGTAGACACAGCAGGAGATACCGCAGCTGGCACAGCAGCAGAGGCAACAGTAGATACAACAGGCGCAGCTAATACAGCATGTGGTGCTGCCGCCTGATGTGGCTGTGGGTCTCTGAACTCGTCCCCTCCTGCAGGAACATACCCCGGGTTGATAAGATACCCGAACAGTGGAGTATGCCTGGGACGCAGCTCAGGCTTGCTACGAGTGCTCGAGGTGCGGCACTGAGCAAAGATACGTTTCGTCACGCATTCGACGTATCTTATTGGGCGTCTTCTCGGTAGCGACGGAGCGACATGATTCAAAATCATTTGTAAGAAACGAGGATACATAGTGAATCGCTCGCGCGCCACAGCCCTTCGCTGACGATCAATCTCGTAGAAAATTAGCTGACTAAAAGAATATCTGCGGTTGTAAGTCAGCGCTATCATGGCCGACTGCATCGTCGCGCCCATCCCATCTGTTCCTGCCTTCCTGCCGGACACGCATACAATCAACACATGCATCAGGAAGCGCCACTGATCCAGCAGAAACCCTTTCCTCCTCTGCGAGTCCCCCAGCGGACCCGAATAACCCATCCTCAAATAAGCTCCATCACGGAAAGGAGCTACGAACTCCGTTGGGTCATCTCTTGTTTCTTCACCGAACTGCAGAGCCAACCGTATGTCTTCCGAGGAAAACTGTATGTTATGACCATTTACGGTTGCTCGCATCACCGGAGGCTCAGGCCTGCAATCATAGTACACTGTCTGCCAAAAGTCTTCAATGTTAGGCAGAGAAATGGGCAGTGTATTTGTGAGCGCGTGAAAGACTCTTGATCGCAGGAGAAACGTGATAATCTCCCTGTAGTCTTCTACGCCTCGTGCGTCTGGATCTAAGGTGATGTACTGGTTATGTGCTGGAAAGAATTGTCTTTGATCATCACCGTCGTCACCACCAGCACCTCCAACAGCAGCCATATCTGCACAAAACAAAACAAGTTAAAGAACAGTTAAGCAAGTAACAAGTTCGCATTATACCACGTGCGAAGTTGTGATTAAACCTGTACAGGCGAACTTATAGGTGAGGCGAAGTTGGGAATAACTTCGCGTCAACTGTAAGTTCGTCTAAAAACTGTTAAGTAAAATGGTATAGGCGAAGTTGATGATAACTTCGCCTTATCACAACATCGCCACTGGCGAACTTGAGTTCAAGGCGAAGTTACGGATAACTTCGCCACAGGCGAAATTAATCTCCTGGCGAAGTTGTGGATAACTTCGCCTAAACCTTAACTTCGCCTGAATCTGAAACGGCGACTGTTCAGATTCAAAGGTTTAGATCCGATGTTTTCGGACCGATATGACGATCCATGAACACGTAATACTCGGTTGAAAAACTAGGTTTTGAAGGTTCGACGACCCGAGGTCTCGAACCGGGTACAACTATAACGAACGAGTATGTTTGGGAATGATATTGACAACACATACCGTGAATAAACACTAGAAACTGAAACAAAGATCGAAATCGGAGAGTAAACAAGATCTCGGATAATATGGTTTTGATAGTATGTTCGCCGGAAAATTTCAATATATGTTACTGTTCCTGTTTCAAAGTCCTTATATAGGACTGAGTTGGTTCAGGCGAAGTTACGTTTAACTTCGCCTAGGCGAAGTTAAGCACAACTTCGCCGAATTCAACAACTTCGCCCGTAATTTCAAAATCAGCCCCTTACGTTTGAATAATCTAGCACTTAACATTAGAAGTTTCCAAAAAGAGTTAAACAAAAATGATCATGTCCAAGTAACCAGTTTTACAATAACACAACTACAAAAACAAAAATAGAAAAACTTATAAAAATTTTAACGAAATAAGGGATCAAATTTCAGTCTTGTCAGGGACCACTATGTTTTAGAAAAGATCCTAACAGGAATCATACTAACTATGTGACTGTCACTTGGATCCGTGTTTAGCTGTATTATGACATAAAGAAACAGGTTGTAAGCATGTAAATAATTTAAATGGTTTTCATCGTTTCTGTGATACGGATTAAGGTTCAGTTAAGCTCAAAATTTTAAGTTGGCAACAACTCAGAGATAATGATGTCTTCTATCTATTCTCCAAGCGTATTTGGCTATACCCAAGTCACCCCGAATTGACTTCGACCCATAGTGTCTGATTAACTTGTATATACTCGTTGTCTGCTTCCCGTTCTCTTCTTACTCCAGACTTGAGAAGTCTTGATTGTTACTATGTCTCATAAGTACTAAAAATATACATGTATTTTTTTTTTTTTTTTTTTTAAACCAAACATTCTTATTGACCTCGGAGTACTAAACTACTGCAAGTCCCGAATCTGGATCACTGCAGTGTCTTGAAATGCTTTCTTCACGGGAATCAGAACACTCACGGGCTCGTGCATGACTGGGTAGTCGCTTTTCTGCCTATCATTCGGAAAGATATGTGCGAAGACATTCAAAACTCTTAAGGAGTTTCCACATAAATTCGAGTAGTTTAAGTTAGTATCACATACACTTTTACGCACCATAAAAATTACCATGACATACAATGACTGTTCTAAAGCCTTTTAAGCCTAATAACTTCACTAGTTAAGCACACACAATCAGTATATATATCATTTTCCAAGGTTGGATCAATTTCTGTTAAACACAGCAAAGAACTTCTTACGAAGTATTAGACTTGAAAAGTAATTTCATTTCCCTATAAAATTTTGATTTCAATCGCCCCGATCACGTCAAAGTCGTCAGGTAAACGGCTATCCTGAAGATCCTATGGATCAACTGGACCGACCACATACAAGTATGTGTCCTTCTTACTAAGAATGACCGACTAATTTTCAGCAACTGAAAGAACACATGTCATAACTGCCCCGGTCACTTTCAGTCTTCCGGTTAATGGCTATCCTCATTCTCTAAGTCGAAACGAGGACCAAAACATATCCGAGGATATGTCCATCAAACTGAGGTAACCGACTAATTTTAAGCAATAATGACACAAAATTTTTAATAATAATTTTTTTTTTTTTTTTTTTTAAATAAACACAAAGGCCTGGTTACTCCGGATTGATCATCCCGTTCAGCTCAATTAGGTTTTGAAATCTGGATTTATCAAACGCTTTTGTAAACAAGTCAGCAAAATTTTTAAGTGTATCAACTTTTTCGATCTTGATCAGTTTCTTCTCAGCATAATCCCGTATGAAGTGATGACGAATGTCAATATGCTTAGTTTTACTGTGCTTCACGGGATTGTTAATTACTGAGATGGCGGCAGTGTTATCAATTAAAATAGGAGTGAGTAAGAAATTCAGACCATAGTCGCGTAATTGTTGCTGAATCCACAAAACCTGAGAGCAGCAGTTGGATGCTGCCATGTATTCAGCTTCGCATGTTGAAATTGCAACTGATGTCTGTTTCTTGCACTGCCAGGAAACTAATCTTCCTCCAAGAAACTGACAGCCTCCTGTTGTTGACTTCCGACTCTGATTGCATCCCCCATAATCAGAATCTGTATATGCCACCAGTTCAACGTCTCCTCCCTTCGGGTACCACAACCCCAGCTTCGACTTGCCCTTGAGATACCGTAGTATCCTCTTTGCACCTTTCAAATGAGATTCTTTCGGATTTGCCTGAAAACGTGCACAAAGACAAACAGCAAACATTATATCAGGCCTAGAAGCAGTTAAATACATTAATGAACCTATTATCGCCCGATACAGAGTTGGGTCCACATCTGCGTCACCATCTGATTCAGCACCCAATTTGTGATTGACGCAGATGGGAGTATCATATGGAGAACTGTCCTCCATCTTGAATCTTTTCAGCACATCATGAACGTACTTCGTTTGATGAATGAACATCCCGTCCTTCTTCTGATCAACCTGCAATCCTAGAAAGAAAGTTAGTTCACCCATAGCACTCATCTCGAATCGTTTCTTCATGACAGCTTCAAAATCCTGACACATGGATACTCTAGATGCAGCAAAAATGATATCATCCACGTAGACTTGAACCAGTAGGAAGTCACATCCTTCTCTCTTCACAAACAACGTACTGTCAATCAATCCCCTTTCAAAACCATTTTCCAGCAAGTAGTCCGATAACGTTGAATACCAGGCACGAGGTGCCTGATGTAACCCATATAACGCCTTGCTCAACCTGTATACGTGATCAGGAAAGTCTGGGTAAGGAAAACCCGGAGGTTGCTCAACATACACAACCTCATCAACTTTCCCATTTAGAAACGCGCTCTTCACATCCAACTGAAATACCTTCAACTTTTTAAATGTAGCAAACGCCAAAAACAATCGAATCGCTTCTAACCGGGCGACAGGAGCAAACACCTCATTGTAATCAATACCCTCTTGCTGATTAAAACCTTTAACAACCAGCCTCGCCTTATTTCTTACGATAATCCCCTTATCATCTCTCTTACACTTGAACACCCATTTTGTGCCTATAGCATGCACATTTCTTGGTTTTTCAACCAAGGTCCAAACTTCCATTTTCTCGAACTGAGCCAACTCTTCTTGCATGGCCTCGACCCACGAGCTGTCCTTTAAAGCCATTTGATAATTCTTTGGTTCAATTTGGCTTATAAAGCAGGAGTACAAACATTCATTCATTATACCCGTTTCTTTTATGCTTGTATAAACACAGGTGTGCTCATTCAAGCTACTTCTGGTTTGTACACTGGAGGACACATCACCTATAACGTTTTCCAATGGGTGATCTTTGTGAATTCTCGTGGTCGGAACAGTACCGACATGTAAATTGTCTTCCAAGTTTGAAGAGATCTCATCTATGGTTGTTTCTGGCTGAGAGTGAAAAGGATTAATAAATTCATCTTCAGTTGAGGCCGCAGGGGTATCGATAGGATTTGATGTGGAAGGTTGAGATTTCTCAAACATCTGATGTTGCAATAGATTCTCTTCCTCATCAAGTATCATCTTCATCACAGCTCTTTCGTCTTCTTCAGAAATTTCCAAATCAGGTACGTTAAACGACTTAAAAAGTTTAACATAGTCGAAAAGCTCAGCAGGTCCATTGCTTGGTTTTGGCGGTTGGTAACTAGTAATGTCGGTGTTACAAACCACCTCCACCTTGCAAGTCGACGTATTGAAGACCCGTCTGTTGGGAGTCCCAACAACATAACCGACTAGGATTCCCTCATCGGCTACTTCACCAAATTTCGAATTAGTCTTCAAAATCGAACAAGGAGACCCAAATGGTTCAAGACCGCACAGGTTGGGCTTCCTTCCGTGCATAAGCTCGTAACAATTTTTTCCAAGTTTCTTAACTGTTAACACCCTATTCAGAACATAGCAGGCTGTAGCAACTGCTTCAGCCCAGAACATCACAGGAAGCTTCGAGTCTGCCAGCATAGTTCTGGCTCCTTCAATTAACGTTCGGTTCTTCCTTTCAGCCACTCCATTCTGTTGCGGAGTATACGGAGCGCTGTATTGATGTTCAATTCCCTTCTGAAGACAGAAAATTTCCATTTCAAAGTTCTTGAACTCTGTCCCATTGTCACTTCTGATGAATTTAACTGATTTACTCATGACGTTCTCAACTTTTGTAATTAGATTCTTCACCATTTGAGCCGTCTCATCTTTCGTTTTCAGAAAATATACCCACGAATATCGCGAGTAGTCATCAGTGATCACCAAGCAGTAAGAGGTACCTCCTAGACTTTGTACATTCACGGGACCGAAGAGATCCATATGAAGTAGTTCTAGAGTACCGGCAATTGAGTTAATCTTCTTGGTGAGATGGGATTTCTTGTGTTGCTTTCCCTTCTTGCATGCTATACATTTGTCTTCAAAGTTAAAACTTTTTAAGGGAACGCCCATCACAAGCCCATTCTTGACAATGAAGTTCATCTTCCGAAGATGAATATGTCCCATTCTCCTGTGCCATAATTCTGATTCTGATTCGCTTGCTTTTGTCATTAAACAGGATTCTCCAGTGGCCATTTCAGTAGACCTCATATCCATCACATATGTATTCGTTTCACGTGGAGCTTTCATTACTATCCATCCGTCTGGTATTTGAAAACCAGGCTTCAAAACGATCGCCTCATTCTTTGTGAAATGGACAGTGTAATCTTTATCACAAATCTGCGACACACTCAGCAGATTGTGCTTTAATTCTTCCACAAAATTTACATTCTCAAGTGTCATTCTCCCATTCGACACAGTTCCTCTACCAGTAATCCTACCACCGCTCTCACCAGCAAAACTAACTCTTGCTCCCTGAACAGGTTTTAAATCTTGCAACAAGTGTTTGTTGCCCGTCATGTGCCGGGAACAGCCGCTATCTACAATCCAAAGATTGTTGGCAGCCCTGTTCAACTGTTCCTGCACAATAAAACAAAGAGTTAGAATCTTGGGACCCAAGACCAATTGGTCTTGGATCGATACGTCCCGTACCCTGGCTTTCTCAAGTTAGCATCAGGATAATTTCTGTAAGTCCTGTTAGGGAATCTCCTTGCAGATTGAGGGTAAAGCCTCCCAAACCTTTGAGAATTGAAAGTGTTATATCTTGTGGTTTGGTTGTAAAACTGAGGTCTGTTTTTATGAAAACTTGAATTCGTCACATTTTGGCATTTTGTAAAGTTTTCATTTTTAGCAGTATCAAAATGACGCTTATACTCAGTTTTGTTTGACTTCACACCTCTGAATCTCGGCTCCAGAGGGCAATCTGCAACTAAATGCCCTAATTTGTTACATCTAAAGCAACACCGACTCTCCAGTTTCTTGTCAAATGTTGGTTTGGATGTAGAGGCAGTGTTACCAGCCGTTCGTCTCACATAAGGTGGGACGTACGGATTGAGTGGAGAACTCTTTTTAGAAACTTTATTTTTATCTCCATCGGTGGGTAACCCTACCTTCTCTTTTGTCTGACCAGATTCGGACAACTTATCCGAATCCGATGAGACTGGACTTGAAACAGAAATATTCACATTAGAAACAGGCGAACTTGTTTCGCCACAGCTAACACTTGGTTTTACACTTGTAATCTTGATTGGAGTTGTCTGAGGAACTTCGAAATCAACAGATTTCTGAACACTCGGATTATAAGTATAGTTGTGGTTAAAGGGTGGTGGAACTTCATTATATCCGATTCCTCCCCTCTTTGCAGAGGTACCTGGATCACTCACGAGGTGATCAAGGATGGCCGAGGAATTCCGGAACTGCTCAAGTTTGCGGTTCAGTTCCACCACCTTCACCTGGTGGTCAGCAATCTGTTTATCTCGATCAGCAATCAATTTTGTTTTTTCCTCTAAAACTTTATAACTAAGATCAATTATTTCAATTTTCTCAGCAAGTTTAATTTTTAAGCTTTGAATGTCTTTTTCACATGCTTTTATTTTAATTTTATAACTCGTTTCTCTTGCTTTCGTAAAATGGTGATCTTCTTTAATAGTTTTAAAGTCAGCATCTAAACGGACATACTGATCAGTTATCGTTTTAAGTTGCTCAGACAAATTCTCACAACTAGTACAAATATTCTTAGTACTTACCTCGGAGCGATTATCCTTGTCATCTGCCATGAAAGCTGTTTCTTCTTCAGTAGCTTTCTCAATTCCATCAACCTTTTCACATTCTTTAACTTCAGCCTCAGCCATGTTCGCTTGCTCACCAGAACCACTTGAATGCGAGTTCCAGTTGTACTCACCTGCTTCTCTGGTCAACATGGCGTTAATCTCTCTGTTAACTCCAGAGTGTTGTGTAGGCCGACCTTGTCCTCGTTCAACCCTCTCATTTCTGCATTCCTTGGCAAAGTGCCCGTACTGTTGACAATTATAGCACCTTACCTTGGATTTGTCGAACCCGGGCCTACCACCAACAAACTTTCTCCCAGTTTTGTTCATAAACCGTTTTACACGCCTCACAATCATTGCCATTTGCCATTGCAAATCCATCTCCTCCAGATCATCAGCATCGATCTGGTCGTAATCCTCATCAAGAGCAGCAGGGTCCACAATCTTCCCCTGGATGTAGTTTTCATAGGAAGCAATAAATGATGCATAGACTGCAAACTGCTCTTCAGCAGATTTTACACTCATAGGCATCTTGGAATAATTATTGCTTGAGGCATTTGCAGAAAAACCACTTGAGGATGCTTGAGGCTTTGAAGTACTTGATCCTCCAGCAACGAAACAGACATCACCATTCGAGTTTACAGAAACGTTTCCTTCATGAGAAGAGTCAGAACCTGACTCCCCTTTTGAGTAATAAGCAGCAGATTCAGGCCTCGAACTTGAGCCTGAGTTAACCTTTGCACCATACATACCAGGGTCTTGTATCTGATCTGTTGGTGTTTCTTTTCGAACCATATTAAGCTCATAAGTTCTGAGCTTGTTTACTGCCGTTTCAAGATCACAATTTGGAAAGTCTCTGTCTTCCCTCATAAGAACGGTGTACATTTCCCACTTCGGTGGGAGAGCATCGAGAAGCTTTTCAACGATCTCTTCTTCTCGGTAAGCAATTGAATAATTGCTAAGCACTGTCATTAGATGATAGTATCTGGTGATAATATCATCCAGTGATTCATTCTTCAAAAATTTGAAGACGGAGAACTGGGTTTTTAAGAGTTTGATCTTTGATGCACGGATACCCACATTCCCCTCGAATCTATTTTCAAGAGCATCCCAAAGCTCTCTCGCAGAAGTGTACTTTCGGAACGTATGGAGAACCTCTTGAGGAAGTGCCATTGTTATCGCAGCATGGGCCTTGCTTTCGGCCTCGTACATTTTCTTTTCTTCCTCCTCCATTTTGCTGTACTTCTTAACTACATCGCGACCTTCGTATTGCGCAGTTGGAGGGATATATCCATCCTGGATGCACACCCACATTTTGGCATCCTGGTATTTGATGTATTGGATGAATCTGTCCTTCCATGCCACGAAGTCAGTTCCTTTCATCAGCGTCGGGGCCTTAGTGGCAGACCCCGCTTCTACTTCCATCTTGACCAAATCGGAGATGTTAATTGACGACATCCTTGCGAAAACCTGAAAAACCTGAAAATACAAAAAAAATATTAAAACAGCTCAGTAGGCGAAGTTAAGAATAACTTCGCTTGAAAGTTAACTTCGCTGAAAAGAGAACTTCGCTGAGTTCTTAAGCGAACTTGGGTGGAAAGCGAAGTTGCGGATAACTTCGCTAAGGCGAACTTATGAGGTAAGCGAAGTTGTGGTTAACTTCGCTAAACCTTATATCTTCGCCGAAACCCTAATTCCAGTGACGGAAACTTCGCCTGAAGAATGGTAACTTCGCCCGAAGAACGGTAACTTCGCCCGATGAACAAGGAAACTGTTCAGATCTGTTTTCGTCAATCCAGCTGTTTCCGATCAATGCAATGGCTTGAAAATGACTGTCAAGCACGAGCAAAACACAATCCCAACAAAAACACGTCCCGCGAATAGGTCAAACGAGACGTTTTCTACACCCGCGTGAAATCCCGAACCTCACAATCGAGCCGATGGCTCTGATACCAATTGTAGGTTCCTAGACGGATCGTACACGGGATGTCTCTAACAACGCAGGTGCGGAATCCCTGCGTAGGTAGATACGAGTGTAGAGTATGTAGAGATCGAACACACAAGCAATAAACCAACCACGTTATATTGATAACAAACACGTGACCCGAGGTCACTGTTACAGATTATGACACGAAACACGTTCACTGAACAACTGAAACAAAAACCTAAACGACCAACACATAAACTGTTCCGCTGAACAGTTTATATATACGACAACTTCGCCACAGGCGAAGTTGTCAATAACTTCGCTGAATCAACAAGTTCGCCATAGCGAACTTGTTGACAACTTCGCGTATTACACAAATAAACATAATCAAAACATAATTGCATTACAGACTCGATTACAAATGCTAGACTATGAACTACTGACACACATGTACCAACAATATAAATACATTCATTTCCATGCGATCGGCATGTACTTAAACACTTTGATAAAAACATGCTTTCCGCCCCGGGAAAATATTTAAAACAGTTCAATAAAAAGGGGCTCGTGAAACTCACCTTTTTGGTGAGCAGAGATGTAATACTGGCACGGCTACCTGTCCGGATCTGTAATACGATCCCTAAGTCGTTACTACACAATTTCTATTAATATAACTTAAATTCGTGTTAACCGGTACGTCCGGGGACACTGTTAACCCAGTACCGTACACGATCCTGGGACAATGTTAACCCCGATACACTTCTCAGGACTTAGATTGTGATATCACTTAGAGTTCTTTAGTTAAAACTACCATTAGTTTGTTTTCTCGTTTTGCGTGCCTAGCACGGTTATTCGCCTTTATGTTTTCAAAAATGAGTTTGGCCACATACGACCCGAAAATAGTTGTTATTGATATTTTAATTAAAGTGGTGAAATTAGAGCTCGGTTTAGACACCCCGTTTGGCCGCGGGGCCCGTTTCCGTCTTTAATATACCGGAAACGACTAAATCGGGTAAAATTACCCAAATCATCCGAATTACTTTCGGATGATTTATTTTTACTTGATTTACTCGGTTTCATGAAAATAGTCCATTTTTAGGGTTTTTATACACCAGTCAGCTCGCTTAGGCGAACTTTGCCGGTTTACGCGTTTTAAGCTTTAAAAGTTTGTTTTTATGTTCTGTTTAGCACAAATAATTATCCGCTTAGTCTCGGATCTTGAAATTTTGCACAAATCAGTTTTTGATAGTAAGGAATTTTATAAAAATATTTCCAGAATTAATTTTTATATTTAACATTTATTTATCTATTTTTAAACGTCATTTAAACACCAAATATGTCGAAAATACCAAACGACCTTAGAAAAATCCCAAATTTTTCTGGGACTCCTGCCATCCAAATAGTTCCCAGTAATTTTTACAGAACCAAAAACTCATTTTTCATGCTATTTTTACCAAAACCGAGCTAGAAAACCCTAGATCTCGTTTTACCGAAAAGCCTACTTAGACTTCTCCAATGGACCTGAAATTTTGTGTGTGACTTTTATATGTTATAAAAAGCTTATCTGCATTTTTCCAGAATTTTTCATGATGTTTAGCTATTTTTCACCATTTTTAGCCAAAACCGAGCATTAAATTCACCAAATATTCATCCTTTATCCAAAAATTACCAAAATTTCACAGATCTCATATTTTCATGTGTAGATCATCTCTGTGAAATTTCATGACTCAACTCTAAGTCTACCACAATCTGTCCAAATCTTACAAATCATACGAAAAACCGAACTACCTTGTGTTTCTAGCTTTAGATCGCAAACATCTTGCTTTCTAGCCTTTGCTAGAACCTAGATATAACACCTACAAGCACAACAACACCACACCAAGCAAGTTATACCCCCAATCAAGCCATTTCATTCATGGTTTCGGTTAAGACATCAAAACAAAGATTTTAACCGTAAAAATTCGTTTTTGACTCTTTTAACTCCTTTCTTGGACCAAGATCCCTTGTATAACTTGTATACATCACTTGATCATGCAAGAATCGGTTTCATCTCGGGTTTTCACCCATTTTTCACTTGAAACCTCATTTTCTCATGATTTTGGAATTAAAAAGCAAGATCAAACCATAATAACATGTTTATACCTTGTGGATCTTCTTAAAAATCAAAGGTTTTGGTTGAATGTGTAAAGGGTTGAGAGGATTTGGAGAGTTGGAATGTAGAAAAAAGAAAATGAAGTGTGTGTGTGTGTACCCATGGACCGATCGGTCCATGTATGGTGGGGGGGCCCACATCTCAAACCTTGGCCACACATTTGGATTGTGTAATCCGAATAATGTTGTGGATAATCTGGTTCAGTTCGTTTTTCGGTTAAACACTTAATTCGGCTTAAAACGAGGCTAAAACGGTCGTTTTTCGGCTTAAAAATAAAATTTATATAAAACCGATTTAAAATCTTTAAAACCTTAACCATGACATTTATTGACTCAACACATCATATTGTCGGTCATTGTGCATCTTTTTCGGCTTGATCGATCGTCTCTTGCTTGGTTTGATGTTAAAGGTTTCGTTTAACGTACCGACGTACTAATAAATCGAAATCCTTTTTCTGTGCTATAATTCACTTATCCCGAAGCCTTAATACTTCGTAAACCTTACTAAACATCATATATTTCATCTATGACGTAATCCCCGATTCGTTCGGGTTTCAATAACCGTTCATCGGTTAATCGTAATTCCAATACGACTAACTGTACATTCGAGTATAATTCGTACTGTGAATCTTATATACTCGTACAAACACATTATAATTCATATATTTAGTATTAAATAACACATAAATGGTATATTCCGGCTAGGGTATACCTGAATTTGCCGGAATCGTTACATTCTCCCCCTGTTATAAAATTTTCGTCCTCGAAATTTTACGCATCAACTACTTCCTTTTGCGGAAATAGGTGGGGGTATTTCTTCCGAAATTCGTCATTTCGTTCCCATGTATATTCTAGGCCTCGTAGCGAGTTCCATCTAACTTTGACCAACGAGATCTTATTGTGTCTAAGTTGTTTGATTTTCCCGTCTACTATTTCTATGGGCTCCTCTACAATGTTGAGCTTATCATTTATCTGGACACCCTCTAAAGGTAACACCGATGTCTCATCCGACAGACACCTTTTCAAGTTCGACACGTGAAACACGTTGTGAACTGCACTCAGTTCATCAGGCAGTTCTAATCGGTATGCTACAGGACCGATTTTTGCAGTAATGTCGAATGGTCCAATGTATCTTGGGGCTAACTTCCCCGCCTTTCCAAATCTGACTACTCCTTTCCAAGGTGATACTTTCAAATACACTTTATCACCTTTCTCAAATGATAACGGTTTTCTACGGGTATCGGCGTAACTCTTCTGCCGATCCCGTGCGGCCTTCAGATTGTTCTTAATTTCAAGGATTTTGCTGGTCATTTCCTGGACCAGATCTGATCTAATAACCTGTGTGTCGCCCACCTCAGTCCAGCAGAGTGGTGATCGGCACTTCCGTCCATACAATGCTTCGTAAGGTGCTGCCTTTATACTGCTATGGTAACTGTTATTATAGGAAAATTCAACGAGTGGGAGATGTTGATCCCAATTTCCCTTAAAATCCAGTACGCATGCACGAAGCAAATCCTCCAGGGTTTGGATGGTCCTCTCAGACTGACCATCGGTCTGAGGGTGGTAAGCTGTGCTTAGATTAATACGCGTTCCCAGCGCTTCTTGCACAGCTTGCCAAAGCTTGGAGGTGAAATGGCTATCCCGATCGGAGATGATTGAGATGGGTATCCCATGACGAGACACAATTTCATTTATATAAATCTGCGCAAGTCTCTCTGTGTTATAGTTATTTCTAATCGGGATAAAATGTGCCGATTTGGTTAATCGATCAACGACTACCCAAATTGCATAATGTCCTCGGGACGTCTTGGGGAGATGTGTCACAAAATCCATCGTGATCTGCTCCCACTTCCATTCAGGAATTTCCGGTTGTTGTAACATTCCCGAGGGTTTCTGGTGCTCCGCCTTAACCCTCGCACACGTCGTACACTTGCCGACGTATGTGGCTATATCCTTTTTCATACCCGGCCACCAGTAGAACTCCTTCACATCCTTGTACATCTTCCGAACCAGGATGTATGGAATATTTTGATTTATGCGCTTCGTCCATGATTAATTCACGAAGGTCATGGAGGGTCGGGATCCAAATCCGATTTTTGAAATAGAGAATTTCGTCCACGCGCTGTTCGAAATTCTTCTCGTTACCGTAAAGCCCTTCTTTTTCCAACTGGTCCTCTTTCAACGCCTCGCGTTGAGCGACTCGAATCAAATCCGAAAGGTTCGACTGGACTATCATCCCCAACGCTCGCACTCGCAATGGTTTAACCCGATCCTTCCTACTCAAGGCATCGGCTACGACGTTAGCTTTGCCGGGGTGATAACGGATGTCACAGTCATAGTCGCTTAATAACTCGACCCATCTTCGTTGCCTCATATTCAGTTCTTTCTGATCGAATATGTGTTGCAAACTTTTATGATCAGTGAAGATGGTGCACTTTGTACCGTAGAGATAATGTCTCCAGATTTTAAGTGCGAAGATAACTGCTCCCAGTTCTAAGTCATGAGTAGTGTAATTTTTCTCGTGTATTTTTAACTGTCGAGAAGCATAGGCTATAACCTTATTATTTTGCATCAACACGCATCCTAACCCTCTCCGGGATGCGTCACAATACACGACAAAACCATCGTCTCCGTCAGGGAGACTTAAGATTGGCGCTTGGCACAATCTTTGTCTTAGCGCTTGAAACGCCGTTTCCTGCTCTACACCCCATTCATACTTTCGATCCTTTTGGGTCAGGAGGGTTAAAGGTTGGGCAATGCTGGAATAGTTTTCTATAAATCGACGATAATATCCAGCTAAGCCTAAGAATTGGCGGATTTCCTTTGGCGATTTAGGCGCTTGCCAATTCTTAACTGCTTCAACCTTACTTGGATCAACGTGTATTCCTTGATGGTTTATGACGTGACCAAGGAATTGCACTTCTTGTAACCAGAAGTTACACTTGGAGAATTTTGCATACAACTTCTCCTGGTTTAGAAGCTCTAAAATTGATCTTAAGTGTTGCTCGTGATCTTCTTTACTCTTCGAGTATATCAAAATATCGTCAATAAACACGATGACGAATTTATCGAGGTAGGGTTTACAGACTCGATTCATGAGATCCATGAATACTGCTGGCGCATTTGTTAGCCCGAAAGGCATAACTAAGAACTCGTAATGGCCGTAGCGAGTCCGGAATGCGGTTTTTGGGATATCCTCCTCCTGAATTCTAACCTGATGGTATCCCGATCTAAGATCAAATTTTGAGAAGTAGCTCGCACCTTGCAGTTGGTCGAACAGGTCATCAATTCGGGGGAGAGGATACCTATTTTTGATCGTCAACTTGTTCAGCTCCCTGTAATCAATGCACATTCTAAGGCTTCCGTCCTTCTTTTTCACGAATAGTACCGGTGCACCCCACGGGGAATAACTAGGACGTATAAATCCTTTATCCAACAATTCTTGCAATTGGTTGGATAATTCTTGCATCTCTGATGGTGCAAGTCGGTAGGGTGCCTTAGCAACAGGGCCAGCTTGAGGTAACAGATCGATTCTGAATTCGACCTGTCGGGTTGGCGGTAATCCAGGAAGTTCTTCTGGGAAGACTTGTGGAAATTCGCGTACCACTGGAATATCATCCACCCGTTTCTCCTCAGAATCAGTGGCTGTCAAGCTTGCTAGATACGCCACGCATCCTTGGCGTATGTATTTTAGCACCTTGAGGTGGGATATAAATGGTATCATGGTGCCTGACTTTTCTCCTTGCACTAATATCTCTTCGTCATCCGACACCCGGATCTTGACGATTTTCTTTTCACAGTTTATCTCTACTTTGTTACGTGCTAACCAATCCATTCCCATTATCACTTCAAAACTACCCAATTCTACCGGTAACAAGTCAATCGGAAGGGATTGATCGTTCAGAATAAAAGGGAAATTCCGAACTATCTGATTAACTATCATGGTTTTACCGTTAGCGACTTCTACGGTGTAAGGTTCTATGGTTTCACCAATTGGGAGGTTTGCTATCGACAGGAATCTAACGGAGACAAAACTTCTATCGGCGCCCGTATCAAATAATACAGAATCGTAATGATCAGAGACGAGGAATGTACCTGTCACTACGCTGGGGTCCTGGCGTGCTTCGTTCGCCCCCCATCACAAATGCTCGGCCTCGCGCCGGATTGGACGACGATGCCTGACCTGTGGGTTGCCGCCCATTTCCTCCCTGGTTCAGCTTCGGACAGTTTCTCTTGAAGTGATCTGTGCCACCGCATTCAAAGCAAGCATGACTGGTGGTCATCACTTGATTTCCTTGTGGGTTTTGTTGTCGGGCTGATTGGGTCCTAAATGGCTGCGCACGGATGGGTTGTGGTTGCCGGTTCAAGTTGTTCAGGTTTGTCCTACAACTCGGTGCGTAGTGCCCAATCCTGCCGCACCGGTGGCACACCACTTCTTTGCACATGCCACCATGGTGATAACCGCATTTCCCACACTTAGGAAACGTTCCCTTCTGCGGTTCTTGCCTTCCGCCTGAACTAGTCATGGCGTAGTTCTGAGCAGTGGGCCTAGCACGTTTACCTTGCTGCTTTTCCTGGATCCTATGGTCATGTGTACCCCGCTTTCCCCCAGCGGACTCTCCCGCCACCTTCAGTGACCCGCTTCTTACGAAGTCATACGTGACGATACCAGCTTGCGTCACCGCACCCTCATACGTCTGGTGTCCCCCAGAATTGACTATACTCCTTACAACTGGAGTTAGCCCCCAAATATAACGCTCAACCCTCTTCGACTCTGGGGTGACCAACCATGGTACCAATCGCGACAACTCATTAAACCGGTTCGTATAACCCAAATGGTCTGCCCCCTGCATCTCCAGGTTCCACAATTCATTTTCTAATTTTTGCAATTCGTTTTTCAGGCATAAATGTTCCAGTACAAGAGCCTTGAGCTCTGTCCAGGTCATGCGGTTTGTCGCCGCCTGACCCCGGGTCTGCACTATCGTGTTCCACCATGTCAAGGCATGGTTCGTGAATGTGCAGGTAGCATACTTAACAACACAATCCTCGGGGCAGTTGCTGATATTCACAACGGATTCTATTTTCTCCATCCACTTAACCAACCCATTTGGTCCTTCAGACCCGCTAAACTCTAGAGGTTTGCACAACATAAAGTCTTTGATCGAACATCCCCTGGATGCACGAATCGGTTCAGTACGGTTCATCTCTACCGTAGGTATAGGGCCATTACTGTCTGTAACGACCACCCTAGGCGGTGCGTCATTACTCGGAATCGTGTTATCATTCTGTGGAGGATTAACATTTTGTTCCCCGTCATTATTGGTGGTCGTTTGATTGCTCGGAGGGGCTGGATTGGTCGAATTGTTAATACTGGCGGCGATGCGCGATACTATATCCGGTATCGCCGCCTCTAACTGTTGAGCAATCAAACGGCTCACGTCCACTTCCGACAATTGGGCTGAACGTTTTGGTGCCATTCTACACAACATCAAGAAAATATATATAATTAATACAAGTTCCAATTATAAAACGCAACAAACATTCCATTCATTAATAAACATTAGTACATATTACATCCATGTCAGTTCGCATACGTTTCCTGTCATCATTACATAAGTTAAGTTTTCCTACATAGGGCCTATGTCGGCATCATCTCGACATAACCCACAATGGGTCAGTGCTTGAATGATATCCAAAAGTATCTATAACGATATACCCCAAAAGAGACCCCCCTAAGGGCCAGTGGTTGTATTATAACTACCCAAGATTCACTCTATGTTAGCATCACCACTAACTGCTTACATAGAGTATCAAAAAGCGGCCCCTGTCTACTCCCGTCCTAACACAACTAAACACGGTGGTATACCAAACCCACCAACACCGCCACCAACACCACCATCACAGCCAGCATAACCCGGATCCGCGTCTCCATCCTGCCGATCATCCACTGGGAGTATGAGCACTCCCTCTTCAGCTGCGAAATCGCATACTGGTGGTCCAGTATGCAGTCCCCTAGGTACATCCGCCTCTGTACCCCCACCGTCAAGGCGGCGGAGTGCTCATTCACCTGTTCGGTGAGCACTCGTAGCCACGCCGCCGCGTCCCTCTCCTGCCTGGGGAGACCCCACACAGGTGGAGTCACAGGCTCGGGCTAGGAGCGGGAGGACTCGCCCCTGCGGGTAGCAGGTCTGGGTGGGTGCGAGGTAGGTGGGACCTGCGGAATACTGATCCGCGCCGTGAGGCGGGGTCCGAATCCGGGAGGGATAGGGACGGCCTGTGGTGCGGGTGGGGTAGGAGATCTAGCAATCCTGGCAGGGGAGGACTGGCTAGAGCTCCTAACACTAGCCTCGCTAGGCTCAGAGCTGGATGATACGGGGAGGCTCCCAGAGTTCCCGGAGCTGACTTCCTCCGGGTCCTCCTCCATCGATACACTAGGTGTTCTTGACATTCTAACCTGCACACAAATTAACAAACATATAGTTCTTTCCATAGTGTAAATCGTAATCAAATTAATATACACTTACTTATACAACTTGACCACATACAATATTATCATATATTTGCACATATGTTGCCAATTTTACCTATTAAAGTCCCCGTGACTTCCCCTGAATTCCCTCGTGCGGACAAGTCTGTTATTATGTTCCGGACCATAATAACTCACTTGTCCATCCAAGTTCATCCAGACCTCGTCACAATAAATTATTAGTTGATATTCAGATCCTATAATACTTGAGCTACTGGTTATATTTTAGGTATCTTTTAAAGACATCCTAATTCTTTATAACCAATGGCTCTGATACCAAGTTCTGTAACACCCCGTAACCGCAGCGGAAACGTACACGGGATGCAACAGACACATCTGATATCAACAGCATTGCTTATAAAGAAAACACCACTACATTAATTTAAACGAATTACATTGTTCCGAGTTTCGTTACCATCTAGGTGTTATCACATAAGTTTTACCGATAGTACATTAACATATTTAATGCAAAATATAGATCCTTAATCTTCCACAAAATAGCACACATCATCAAGCACGTATCACTCATTCCAATTTGGGTGTACCTAGAAAGCATGTAAAGAAAACGGGTCAACTACGAATAGTTGGTGAGTTTCACTAATATAAATAAACCATGACAAATCATTTTAATAATCATAAATTAATGATGTAATTATGCTGAGTCTACAAGTGAAAACTCTGTTAACCCAGAAACCTATCAAATAACCCATGGGGACACTGTTAACCCAGAAACACATTTAATAACCTCTGGGGACACTGTTAACCCAGAAATACTTTTAATAACCTCTGGGGACACTGTTAACCCAGAACACTGTTTCGGGTCTTACAATATTAGCAACTCAGACAATTACCATCTTAATACATTACCGTACGATTCCCGTACAATAAACATTATATAAATACATTCATTTCCATGCGATCGGCATGTACTTAAACACTTTGATAAAAACATGCTTTCCGCCCCGGGAAAATATTTAAAACAGTTCAATAAAAAGGGGCTCGTGAAACTCACCTTTTTGGTGAGCAGAGATGTAATACTGGCACGGCTACCTGTCCGGATCTGTAATACGATCCCTAAGTCGTTACTACACAATTTCTATTAATATAACTTAAATTCGTGTTAACCGGTACGTCCGGGGACACTGTTAACCCAGTACCGTACACGATCCGGGGACAATGTTAACCCCGATACACTTCTCAGGACTTAGATTGTGATATCACTTAGAGTTCTTTAGTTAAAACTACCATTAGTTTGTTTTCTCGTTTTGCGTGCCTAGCACGGTTATTCGCCTTTATGTTTTCAAAAATGAGTTTGGCCACATACGACCCGAAAATAGTTGTTATTGATATTTTAATTAAAGTGGTGAAATTAGAGCTCGGTTTAGACACCCCGTTTGGCCGCGGGGCCCGTTTCCGTCTTTAATATACCGGAAACGACTAAATCGGGTAAAATTACCCAAATCATCCGAATTACTTTCGGATGATTTATTTTTACTTGATTTACTCGGTTTCATGAAAATAGTCCATTTTTAGGGTTTTTATACACCAGTCAGCTCGCTTAGGCGAACTTTGCCGGTTTACGCGTTTTAATCTTTAAAAGTTTGTTTTTATGTTCTGTTTAGCACAAATAATTATCCGTTTAGTCTCGGATCTTGAAATTTTGCACAAATCAGTTTTTGACAGTAAGGAATTTTATAAAAATATTTCCAGAATTAATTTTTATATTTAACATTTATTTATCTATTTTTAAACGTCATTTAAACACCAAATATGTCGAAAATACCAAACGACCTTAGAAAAATCCCAAATTTTTCTGGGACTCCTGCCATCCAAATAGTTCCCAATAATTTTTACAGAACCAAAAACTCATTTTTCATGCTATTTTTACCAAAAACCGAGCTAGAAAACCCTAGATCTCGTTTTACCGAAAAGCCTACTTAGACTTCTCCAATGGACCTGAAATTTTGTGTGTGACTTTTATATGTTATACAAAGCCTATCTGAATATTTCCAGAATTTTTCATGATGTTTAGCTATTTTTCACCATTTTTAGCCAAAACCGAGCATTAAATTCACCAAATATTCATCCTTTATCCAAAAATTACCAAAATTTCACAGATCTCATATTTTCATGTGTAGATCATCTCTGTGAAATTTCATGACTCAACTCTAAGTCTACCACAATCTGTCCAAATCTTACAAATCATACGAAAAACCGAACTACCTTGTGTTTCTAGCTTTAGATCGCAAAGATCTTGCTTTCTAGCCTTTGCTAGCAACTAGATATAACACCTACAAGCACAACAACACCACACCAAGCAAGTTATACCCCCAATCAAGCCATTTCATTCATGGTTTCGGTTAAGACATCAAAACAAAGATTTTAACCGTAAAAATTCGTTTTTGACTCTTTTAACTCCTTTCTTGGACCAAGATCCCTTGTATAACTTGTATACATCACTTGATCATGCAAGAATCGGTTTCATCTCGGGTTTTCACCCATTTTTCACTTGAAACCTCATTTTCTCATGATTTTGGAATTAAAAAGCAAGATCAAACCATAATAACATGTTTATACCTTGTGGATCTTCTTAAAAATCAAAGGTTTTGGTTGAATGTGTAAAGGGTTGAGAGGATTTGGAGAGTTGGAATGTAGGAAAAAGAAAATGAAGTGTGTGTGTGTGTACCCATGGACCGATCGGTCCATGTATGGTGGGGGGCCCACATCTCAAACCTTGGCCACACATTTGGATTGTGTAATTCGGATAATGTTGTGGATAATCTGGTTCAGTTCGTTTTTCGGTTAAACACTTAATTCGGCTTAAAACGAGGCTAAAACGGTCGTTTTTCGGCTTAAAAATAAAATTTATATAAAACCGATTTAAAATCTTTAAAAACTTAAACCATGACATTTATTGACTCAACACATCATATTGTCGGTCATTGTGCATCTTTTTTGGCTTGATCGATCGTCTCTTGCTTGGTTTGATGTTAAAGGTTTCGTTTAACGTACCGACGTACTAAT